>NW_028270176.1:17150472-17320472 GCF_037043375.1 Chiloscyllium plagiosum
TCATTATTTAAAGAAACTATTTGGATGAGAATATTGGAGACGTGGTTCATGAGTTTGTACCTCACACTAAAACTGGTGGATTGTTAAGCAGTGAAGAAAATTATTTAAGATTACAACAAGATCTTGATTAATAGGTATGAGGAATAGCAGGGTGGAGTTGAATTCAGATGAATGTGAAGTGTTGCATTTTGGTCAGAGAAGCCAGGGCAGGACTTACACAGTTAATGGGGAGTGCTGTCAAACAGAGACCTGGGGAGGGGCAAGTACCTTGTTCCTTGAAAGTGGTGAAGAAGACATTTGGTACGCTTGCATTTCTCCATGAGAAGATTGAACACAGGAGTTGGGACGTCATGCTACGGCTGTACAAGACTTTGGTAAGGCCACATTTGGAGTCCTGCATAGAGTTCTGGTCACCCTGCTACAGGAAAGGCGTTATTAAGCTGGAAAGGGTGCAAACCATTTACAAGGATGTTACCGAGACTAAAGGGTTCGAGTATAAGGAGAGGCTGGATAGGCTGGGGCTTTTGTCCCTGGAGCGTCGGAGGTTGAGGGGTGACCTTTATAAAATCATGAGGGGCATGGATTTGGTGAATAGACAAGATCCTTTCGCCAGTGTGGGAAAGTCCAAAGCTAGGAGGCATTGGTTTAAGGTGAGAGGGGAAAGATTTAAAAGGGACTTGAGGGGCAATCTTTTCACACAAAGGGTGTGGGAGTATGCATCGAGCTGACAGAGGAAGTGGTAGAGGTGGGTACACTTACAACATTTAAACAACATTTGGACAGGTACACGGTTAGGAGAGGAGCAGAAAAGTGACACGAGTTCAGTTTAGGAAACCTGGTTGGCCCGGACGAGTTAGGCCAAATGTGCTGTACGACTCTATAATTCCATCTGGTGTTGCTCCTGGAATACCCAGGTAATAATCTTCATTGAACCAGCATCAATCTCCTGGCTTGATCGCAACCATAGAGGGCCAGGAGGTGACAGGTAGTGGCTGAATGCAGTTCTGAACACAGCAAACAGCCCTCAACTCATGAAGCGAGAGGGCATCATCTGCAGAGTGTCAAGTGATCGTCGATGTGATCAGAATATGTGGGAAAGAAATTCCCACAGCCAGCACCAGCCTGTGTATATATACAATGTTTCTGATTGATAGGACAATGCATTGAGGTAACATTGCACATGTGTGACACGTTTCTGACTGACTTCACCATTGTAGTACTATTACAGAATATAGAACATTCCAGCGCAGTACAGGCCCTTCGGCCCTCGATGTTGCGCCGATCTATGGAACCCATCTGAAGGAGAAAGTGAGGTCTGCAGATGCTGGAGATCAGAGCTGAAAATGTGTTGCTGGAAAAGCGCAGCAGGTCAGGCAGCATCCAAGGAACAGGAGAATCGACGTTTCGGGCATAATCCCTTCTTCAGGAATGAGGAAAGTTTGTCCAGCAGGCTAAGATAAAAGGTAGGGAGGAGGGACTTGGGGGAGGGGCGTCGGAAATGCGATAGGTGGAAAGAGGTCAAGGTGAGGGTGATAGGTCAGACTGGGATGGGGGCGGAGAGGTCAGGAAGAAGATTGCAGGTTAGAAAGGCAGTGCTGAATTCGATGGATTTGACTGAGACAGGCTGGGGGGAGGGGAAATGAGGAAACTGGTGAAATCCGAGTTCATCCCTTGTGGTTGGAGGGCTCCTAGGCGGAAGATGAGGCGTTCGTCCTCCAGCCGTCTGAACCCATCTGAAGCCCATCTAACCTACACTGTTCCATTTTCATCCATATGTTTATTCAATAACAATTTAAATGCCCTTAACGTTGGTGAGTCTACTCCTGTTGCAGGCAGGGCCTTCCATGCCCCTACTACTCTCTGAGTGAAGAAACTACCTCTGACATCTGTCCTATATCTATCACCCCTCAAGTTAAAGCCATGTCCCCTTATGCTAGCCATCACCATCCGAGGAAAAAGGCTCTCCCTGTCTACCCTATCTAATCCCCAGATGATCTTATATGTCTCTACTAAGACACCTCCCAACCTTCTTCTCTCTAACGAAAATAGCCTCAAGCCCCTCAGCCTTTCCTCATGAGACCTTCCCTCCATACCAGGCAACATCCTAGTATATCTCCTCTGAACCCTTTCTGAAGCTTCCACATCCTTTCTAGAATGTGGTGACAAGAACGATATGTAAAACCCCAAGTGTGGCCGCGCGAGAGCTTTGTACAGCTGCAGTATGACCTCATAGCTCCGCAACTCAATCCCTCTACCAATAAAAGCTCACACACCATTCGTAACAAACCCAATCAACCTGGGTGGCAACTTTCAGGGATCCATACACGTGGATGCCAATATCTCTCTCTGCTCATCTACGCTACCAGGAATCTTACCATTAGCCCAGTACTCTTCATTCCTTTTGCTCCATCCATATCACATATGTCTACAATGTTTCCTACTGACGTCACCATGCATTGTAGTGTCATCACACACATGCACACTGTTTCTGACTGATGTCACCATGTATTGTAGTGTCATCACACACATGCACACTGTTTATGATGACTGCACTGTGCATCATGGTACAATCACTCATCTACACTGTTTCTCATTGACTTCACCGTGCATTGTAGTACCATCACACACATGCACACTGTTTCTGACTGACTTCACCATGCATTGTAGTACCATCACACACATGCACACTGTTTCTGACTGACTTCACCATGCATTGTAGTACCATCACACACATGCACACTGTTTCTGACTGACTTCACCATGCATTGTAGTACCATCACACACATGTACACTGTTTCTGACTGACTTCACCATGCATCATGATACAATCACACATCTACACTGTTTCTGACTGACTTCACCATGCATCATGGTACAATCACACATCTACACTGTTTCTGACTGACTTCACCATGCATCATGGTACAATCACACACATCTACACTGTTTCTGACTGACATCACCATGCATTGTTGTCCCATCACACACATGTACACTGTTTCTGACTGACTTCACCATGCATCATGGTACAATCACACATGTACACTGTTTCTGACTGACTTCACCATGTATTGTAGTACCATCACATGTGTACTCAGCAAGGCCTCTGTCATCCAACAGCTACAGCCTGATGGTCACTGTTGCTGGCCTGGCACCTGTATTTGGACCCTCATGAATAATTTGTTCTCTGTTACCCCAAAATATCAGAGACTTCCACAACAGGGATCTGTTAGATTAGATTACTTACTTACAGTGTGGAAACCGGCCCTTCAGACCAACATATCCACACCGAAGAGCAACCCACCCAGACTCATTCCCCTACATTTACCCCTTCACCTAACACTACAGGCAATTTAGCCTGGCCCATTCACCCTAACCTGCACATCTTTGTGATGTGGGAGGAAACCGGAGCAAACCCACACAGACACGGGGAGAACGTGCAAACTCCACACAGACAGTCGCCAGAGGCTGGAATTGAACCCGGGTTTCTGGCGCTGTGAGGCAGCAGTGCTAACCACTGTGCCACCGTGCCGCCCATAAGGAAGACGTCACAGGGCAACTTAGCTCGGTCTCCATAATCAGACCTTGGAGAGCTGCAGTCGAATCAGCCCACACAAGGGTATTGTACTTACCCAAATCCCCATCTCCGCTGCCTACCATAGGCATCAGCTCCGCTGAAAGAGAAGTGTTGGCCCTGACAGTCACAGGTATCAGACTGTCTCGTAGCTCAAGTGGAGAGACATACAGCTCTGCCAAGGAAACAAGATATCATTAAAGAAGACAGTGAAATATGAGACAATATAAAGTGACAGTCCTTTTGTTGTCCTTCAGAATCCCATGGTACCTTCTTTCGCCAGCTGCAACAACAAACAATTTGAGAAAGTGAAACTTACTAACAGTCATTAATAAGTAGACAATTATTAGAATCCAAGCCAAACCATGTGACAGTTCATCCATTCTAATACTGAGAAAGCTTCAGGATTCGTTGCAACCACTTTCATAGCTGGTTCCCACAGTTGCAATGCTATTTGGACAAATTACTGTTCACGTTTGCACCCAAACTGCCTGGATGCTCATCTCTTGTGTCAGAACCTGCCAGGCCACTGACCAATTGTTGCATGAAGTGAAAATCTGATGTACATCACTCCCTTGATATTGATGTCATTTCTGAATCCCATGCCTGTACAGTTAAAAATGCGGATCAAGAGATTCTTATTTGCAGTTATATGTTCTTCCTTAGTCGAAATGTGTGGTGCTGGAAAAAGCACAGCAGGTCAGGCAACATCAGAGGAGCAGGAGATTTGACGTTTCGGGCAGAAGTCCTTCATCGGAATGTGGAGGGGTAAGGGGGCCGAGAGATAAATAGGAGGGTGAAAGGGGGGAGGTGGGTGGGATGGTGATAGGTGGATGTAGGTGGGAGGTGATTGTGATAGATCGGTGGGGAGGATGGAGCAGATAGTTGGGATGGAAGATGGACAGGTCAAGACAGCAGTTGGGGGCTTGGATCCGGGATGAGGTGGAGGGAGGCGCGATTTCGAAACTGGTGAAGTTGATGCTGATGCCCTGGGATTGGAGAGTCCTGAGGCGGAAGATGAGGTGTTCTTCCTCCAGACATCAGGCGGCTAGGATTTAGCAATGGAGGAGGCCCAGGACTTGGCAGAGCGGGAGGGGAGAGTTGAAGTGGCCAGCCACAGGGCGGTGGGATTGCAGGGTGCATGTGTCACAGAGATGGTCCCTGAAAAATTCCACATGTTGGCGTCCTGTCTCCCCATCAAGAGCAACAGACACAGTGGATGAGGTGGATGGATGTGCAGGAAAATCTCTGCCGGGGATGGAAGGATCCCTTAGGGCCCTGGATGGAGGTGACGAGGGAGGTGTGGGTGCAGGTTTTGTACCTCGTGAGGTGGCAAGGGAAGTTGCCGGTGTGGAAGGTGGGTTGGTAGGAGGGCGTGGACAAGGGAGTCACAGAGGGAATAGTCTCTGCGGAATGCTGATAGGGGTGGGGAGGGAAATGTATTTTTGTTGGTAGGGTTTGACTGTAGGTTGTGGAAATGGCAGAGAATAATGCGTTAAATCCAGAGATTGGTGGAAGGGGAGGACCAGGGGATTCTATCCTAGTTGCAGTTGGAGGGGTGGGGTTCAAGGGCAGAGGCGCGGGAAGTTGGAGGAGATGCGATGGAGGGCATTGTTGACTACATGGAAGGGGAAATTAATGTTCTTGAAATAGCAGGCCATCTGGGATGTCCTGGAGTGGAATTGTTCTTCCTGGGAGCCGGTGCGGCGGAGGCGGAGGAATTGGGAATAACGGATCGCATTTTTAGAGGAGCAGGAGTGCGGGAGGAAGTGCAGAGAAGGTCGCTGTGGGAGTCGGTGGGTTTGAAATAGACGACTGTGTTGATGACCGGTTACCAGAGATGGAGATGGAGAGGTCCGGGAAGGGGAGGGAGGTGCCCGAGATGACCCATGTGAACTTGAGGTCAGGCTGGAAGGTGTTGGCAAAGTTGATGAGCTGTTCAACCTCCTCATGAGAGCACGAGGTGGTGCCAAGGCAGTCATTGGTGTAACAGAGGAAAAGGTGGGAGATGGTACTGATGTAACTGTAGTAGAAGGACATTGAAAAGTGTGGCGCTGGAAAAAGCACAGAAGGCCAGGCTCTTTAGGCCACATGGATTAATGTCTTACACAGTTTAGTGTGGTAGAAATCATGGAACTGCTCAGGACTGTAACCTTTAACCTTTGTAACCCTTGTAACCTTTGGAAGCTTTGAATATGAGCAGTTGGGCTTTTGACATCATTTTCAGAACGGATTTAAGACAATGCAAATCATTCTGAGGTGATCCACTTGGAAAGAAGGAGCAAGAAAGACTTAAAAGAGACCTAAGGGGCAACTTTTTTCACAGAGAGTGGTGTGTGTATGGAATGAGCTACCAGAGGAAGTGGTGGAAGCTGGTACAATTACAGCATTTAAAAGGCACCGGGTTGGGAATATGAATAGGAATGGTTTAGAGGGATATCCTGTTCATTCGTGATGAAGGGCTTTTGCCTGTAACATTGATTTTCCTGCTCCTCAGATTCTGCCTGACCTGCCGTGCTTTTTCCAGCTCTAATCTCGACTCTGACCTCCAGTATCTGCAGTCCTCACCTTTTCCTTCGAGGGATATCCACCAAATGCTGACAAATGGGACTAGATTAATTTAGGATATCTGATCAGCATGGGTGATTTGGGCCGAAGGGTCTGTTTACATCTCTATGGCTCCATGATTAAGACAAGGGAGTGCTCAATGAATGGCAGGACATTGAGAAACTCAAAGGAACACAGGAATCTTGGGGGCCCTTGTCCACAGATCCCAGTAGGTGGCAGCACAACTTAAGAAGGTGTTTAGGAAGGGTTGCTTTTGTCAGTCATGGCACAGATTATTTGCACAGGGAGGTCATGTTGGAGCAACACAGCCCTTTGGTTAGGTTACAGCTGTGTGCAGTTGTGGTCCCCACATCATTGGAAGGATATGATTGCAGTGGAGGGGGGTGCAGGGGAGGTGCTCCAGGGTGTTGCCTGGGGTGGACTATTTCACCAAGGAAGAGAGGCTGGATAAGATTGGGTTGTTTTCCTTGGAGCTGAGAAGTCTGAGACTGGTCTGGATAGAAGATTACAAGGGGGATGGGCAGGGTGGATAGAAGGCAGCTGTCCCTCTTCGTCAAAGGGGGCATAATTTGATTTGATTTGATTTATTATTGTCGCACGTACCAAGGTACAGCGAGAAATGGTGTCCAATTTGCTTTACAGACAGATCATACTGTACAAGTGCATCAGGGTAAGAGAACAAAGTGCAGGAGACAGCCTTAGAGCTGCTGAGAAGGAGCAGAGGGAGATCAATATTAACATTAATGAGGTCTGTGCAAAAAGTCTGATCATTGTGAAGTGAAAGGCAGGAGGTATAGAAGGTATTTGAGGGAAACCTTTTTTACCCAGAAGGTGATTGGGGGATCTGGAAAGCACTGCTTGGGAGGGTAGTTGAGGAAGGAACCCTCACAACCATTAAAAAGGACTTGGTTGAGCAAGACAGTGTCAGAATATTCAAGGTTATGGACCAAGTGATGGAAAGTGGGCCGAATGTAGGTAGTAGTATATTTGATGGGCTGAAGGACCTCATCTGTACAGGTCGTTCTGCTGTAAAGCATGTTTCATTAATACGAATTCACTATAACAAGATTGACAAATTGGGACACTGTTTCTATAGAGGGAAGTTTTAAAGCCTGCATTGTTTAGAATGAGATCCCGGCTCTATTAGTTTAACTGGTGTTGCGATTTCCATATAACACGAGAATGGAACTGCCGCATTATAGCAGAACCGACTGTACTGTACAATTCTACAATTCAATGATAATGTAACTGGCCCAATCATATCCTTCCTCTGGCAATAAGAGGTGTCGATCACGGGCTGGGAATCCTATCGCGTTTCTTGCCTCCCCAAAGCTCTCATCTGGCTCAAGTCACGGAAATAACCCTCATTTGCCTCCTGAGTATTTGCAGTAGAGAAGGAGGCCATTCAGGCCATCACGAGTGCACCAGTCAAAAACAACCCAATTGCACTCATCTCATTCTCCAGCCTTTGACCTATGGAGGCATTTGCAACACTAAAAACGTTTCACAAGGATGTCACCAGGATCGGATGGTTTGAGTTATCAGGAGAGGCCGGATTAGCTGGGACCTTTTTCACTGGAGTGTAAGAGGTTGATTAGATTAGATTACTTACAGTGTGGAAACAGGCCCTTCGGCCCAACAAGTCCACACTGACCCGCCGAAGCGCAACCCACCCACACCCCTACATTTACCCCTTTTAACCTAACACTACGGGCAATTCAGCGTGGCCAATTCACCTGACCCTGCACATCTTTGGAGTGTGGGAGGAAACCGGAGCACCCGGAGGAAACCCACGCAGACACGGGGGAGAATGTGCAAACTCCACACAGTCAGTCGCCTGAGTCGGGAATTGAACCCGGGTCTCTGGCGCTGCGAGGCAGCAGTGCTAACCACTGTGCCACCGTGCCGCCCACAGTTGAGGGGTGCCCTTGTAGAGGCTTATAAAGTCATGAGGGGCACAGGTCAGGTGAATAGCCAAAGTCTTTCCCCTAGGCTGGGGGAGTTCAAAACCAGTGGGCATGATTTAAAGCTGAGAGGGACCTGAGGGACGACTTTTTCACACAGTGTGGCAAGTGTAGAATGAACCGTCAAAGGAATTGGTAGATGCAGGTACAGTTGCAACACGTAAAAAGACATTTGGATAAGAACATGAATAGGAAAGGTTGAGAGAGATATGGGCCAAATGCAAGTGAATGGCATTTGTTTAGTCTGGGAAACATGGTCAGCATGGATGGGTTGGAGCAAAGGAAAGAGTCTATTTCCACACTGTATGACTCTATGACTTTATGACCCAACTGACTATCTGGGCACAGCAGCACATGGCATCTCCATTACTACCATATTGCCCTATGAGTGCCACCCTGACCTGGAGCTACAGTGACCATCCCCTTTTGGACAAAACCCTCATACCCCCTTTCCTCACAGCTCTGTGGGTGGATTGGCACCACGTGGATGGCATCAGAGTTTACCACCTCCTTCTCGGGGCTGATTAAGGCATGGTGGCAAGCATTGGGTAAGCCACAAAGCGCAAGATTAAAACGGAAAGGGACACTGCTTACCAAAGACTTGCAAAGTGATGGTGGCTGTTCTTGGAGCACTCAAACCTGCAAATTGTGTATTTCCCACGAACCCAAAGTGTCACCGACTTTAGCAGGAGGGATCAATTCGGGAGGAATAACTCAGTGCGTTCAGCGTAATCATTACTTGCCACAGCAATGCCAGGGTACTTTTCCCCACAAAGTTCCAGTTCCCACTGATCACTGTGGATGAGAGCACCATTGGGAAAAATGCATTACCTCTGGCCAACACATCAATCTGCTTGTTTTATGTTGTGCCAGTATGAGAAAGCTGAGGGAAAAGAAGCTTATTAGAGGAAGTCAAGAGAAACAGAGCAACGTTACACAACATATATGTTTGTAACATGATGATACTGCCATCATTTCATTGGGAAGGCAATGACCACTAATCGACAGATCTGAGTAATGTTCTGGGAGCTCAAGTTTGAATCTCACCTAGGAATTTTTTTTTAAAGATCTGGAGTTAGGATTGTAATTGTCAGTTGTCAAAAGTTGTAAGTTGTTGGGGGAAATCCCCATCTAGTTAATGGACAGCCTTTGGGGAAGAAAATTGCTGTCCTCACCTGGTCTGGCCTGCACATGACTCCAGACCAATGACAATGCAGGTTATCCTTCTGGTCAGTTAGGAATGGGCTATAAAAGTTGGCCTAGCCAGCAACACCCAAAGCACAAAGAACAAAGAAAATTTACAGCCCAGAAACAGGCCCTTCGGCCCTCCAAGCCTGAGCCGATCCAAATCCACTGTCTAAACCTGTCGCCCAATTCATTAGCATCTGTATCCCTCTGCTCCCCACTTACTCATGTATCTGTCCAGATGCATCTTAAATGAATCTACCGTACCTGCCTCTACCAGCTCTGCTGGCAACACGTTCCAGACACCTACCACCCTCTGTGTGTAAAGTACTTACCGCGTGTATCCCCCTTAAACTTTTCACCTCTCACCTTGGATGCGTGACCTCTCGTTATTGAATCCCTTACCCTGGGGAAAAAGCTTATCTCTATCCACCCTGTCTATACCCTTCATGATATTGTAAACCCCAATCAGGTCCCCTCTCAATCTCTTTTTGTCTAATGAAAACAAACCCAACCTATTCAACCTCTCTTCATAGCTAGCACCTTCCATACCGGGCAACATCCCCGTAAACCTTCTCTGCACCCTCTCCAAAGCGTCCACATCCTTTTGGTAAGAAGTACCCTGACCTTTTTTGGTACCCTCTCCAAAGCATCCACATCCCATGAATAAAGATAATCAGAAATAATGATGTTCGTTCATTGTCACTTGGTATCCTGTCCCTTCAGACATCGAAACGCAATAACGTTTCCTCACTTGCTGATATTAATAAGTGAACAGCTACCGCAGGTAGATAGCTTTCTCACTCCCAGGACAGTGCCTTGCCAGTCCTTCAGTCACTGACAGCCCTTTCTGTTGCCCAGAATGCTGTGGAAGGTAATGGGTTAATGCTGAAGGCTGCATTGATCTCTGCTGTATCTGATGCTGGAGGTAAGGACTTGGGTATAGAGAAAAGAGAGAGCAACTGGTGGGTTGAAAACCGATAAGCGGGTCCATACAGACTTAACCATACTTCAGGCTGTAACTTGGATTTGAATCATTCTCATACAATAAATACATTGTCTTCTCTTTTAGTACCAGAAATGAATTCGACCTTTAGACCCCATCAAGCAAAGGGAATGTTGACACCACATGACCACCAACTGGTAGATGGTAGCAATTGGTATCGGGGGACACAGAGCAGCTCAACATAGAAAATAGGAGAAGGAGGCGAGAATTGGAGCTTGAGTAGGCTATTCATAGCATCCCTACAGTGTGGAAACAGGTCATTTGGCCCAATAAGTCTATACCCAGCCTCAGAAGAGTAACCCACTCCTCCTACTCCAGATTTACAAGGATGTTGCCAGGGTTGAAGGATTTGAGCTATAGGGAGAGGCTTAACAGGCTGGGGCTGTTTTCCCTGGAGCGTCGGAGGCTGAAGGGTGACCTTATAGAGGTTTACAAAATTATGAGGGGTATGGATAGGATAAATAGACAAAGTCTTTTCCCTGGGGTCGGGGAGTCCAGAACTAGAGGGCATAGGTTTAGGGTGAGAGGGGAAAGATATAAAAGAGACCTAAGGGGCAACTTTTTCATGCAGAGGGTGGTACGTGTATGGAATGAGCTGCCAGAGGAAATGGTGGAGGCTGATACAATTGCAACATTTAAGAGGCATTTGGAAGGGTATATGAATAGGAAGGGTTTGGAGGGATACGGGCCGGGTGCAGGCAGGTGGAATTAGATGGGGTTGGGATATCAGGTCGACATGGACGGGTTGGACCGAAGGGTCTGTTTCCATGCTGTACATCTCTATGACTCTATGACTAATGCACCTAATCTACACAGCCCTGAACACTATGGGGAATTTAGCATGGCTAATTCACCTAACCTGCACATCTTTGGACTGTGGGAGGAAACCCACACAGACACGGGGCGAATATGCAAACTCCATGCAGTTGCCCAAGGCTGGAATTGAACTCAGGTCCCTGGTACTGCAAGGCAGCAGTGCTAACCAATGAGCCACTATGCTGCCCATATTAGATCCTTCAAACATGCTCTGCAATTCAATATGATCATGACTGATCATCCAACTCAATCCCCTAATTCCGCTTTCTCCACTTGAGCCTCTTAATCTGAAGGATTTTTTCGCTGGAGCATAAGAGGCTGAGAGATGACCTTGTAAAGGTTTATAAAAGTGACCTTTATAAGGTGGCACGGTGGCTCAGTGGTTAGCACTGCTACCTCACAGCACCAGAGACCTGGTTCAATTCCTAACTCGGGCAGCTGTCTGTGTGGCGCTTACACATTTGCCCCATGCCTACCTGAGTTTCCGCCCACAATCTAAACGTGTGCAGGTTAGGTGAATTGGCCATGCTAAATTACCCATAGTGTTCAGGGATGTGTAGGTTAAGTGCATTGGTCAGGGGTTAATTTGGAGTCATAGGGTAGGGGACTGGGTCTGGCTGGGATTTTCTTCATAAGGTCAGTGTGAACGTGTTGAGGCCCGAATAGCCTGTTTCCAAACTGTAGGGACTGTATAATGAGGGATATAGATAAGGTGAATGGGAGGAGTTGTTTCCCTGGGGTGAGGGCTTTCAAGATGAGCAGCATATTTTTAAAATGAAAGAAAAAAGATTTTAAAAAGACACGATGGGTAATTTTGTTTACACACAGTAGTGGATGCAGATACAGTTATACATTTGAGAGACATTTGGATGAATTAATGAATAAGAAATGTTTGGAGGGATATCGATCAAGTGCTGGCAGGTGGGACTAGTTCAGCTTGGGACTGTGGTTGGCATGGACAGGTTGGACCGAAGGACCTGTTTCCGTACTGTACGACTCTAGACTCCATAGCTATACCGAAATTCATCTTGAAAACATTCACTGTCTTGGCCTCAAGCACTATCTGTGGCAGAGAATTCCACAGGCTCACCCACACGATGGGTGAAGCAACTTCTCCTTATCTCAGTCCAATACGGTCTACCCCAGATCCTTAAACTGTGAGCTGAAAATGTGTTGCTGGAAAAGCGCAGCAGGTCAGGCAGCATCCAAGGAACAGGAGAATCGACGTTTCGGGCATAAGCCCTTCTTCAGGAATGAGGAAAGTGTGTCCAGCAGGCTAAGATAAAAGGTAGGGAGAGGTAGCCCTTTCCTCATTCCTGAAGAAGGGCTTATGCCCGATACGTCGATTCTCCTGCTCCTTGGATGCTGCCTGACCTGCTGCGCTTTTCCAGCAACACATTTTCAGCTCTGATCTCCAGCATCTGCAGCCCTCACTTTCTCCTTAAACTGTGAGCCCTAGTTTTGCAGTAATTATTCAGTTAATTATTTTACTTGATAAACATTTTTCAAATCATGAACTAACACGCATTGCATTGAGTACTGCTCACTCGACCTGGAGATTGTCAGGGAGCGGGGAATCTGAAAGGAAAATCGGACAGAATACAAAAGCAAAGCTGGTTATGGCAAAGATGCAAATCAAAGTGGAAAGCAGCAGAAATAAATCCTGGACTCAACCGGGGCCAATTTGCAGAATTGTGTCAGAACGGCCAAGTTAAAATCATTCTCTCGCAATAAGATATGAGAATGGAAGATGCGACAGGAAGCAAAAAGATGAAATAATTGTCAGGACAAGCACAGTGCTGTAACATGATGAATGTTAGGAACTGAATATGAAAGGATATTCAGCATCTCGGAAGGACAAACGAGAGAACAAAGCTGGAGAGGGTGGGGTGCTGCTGATAGGAAAGGGTGGAATCAGTATATCAGTAATCATGGTTTTTGTGACACAATGGCAGTGGCCCTACCTCTGAACCAGAAGGCCTGGATTCAAGACCGACTTGAAACTGATGGAGGATTGGAGTCACACAGTGTGAAAATGGACTCGATGGTCCAAGTTATCCATGCCAACTAGGTATCCTAAAGTGAACACGTCCCATTCATCTGTGTGTTTGGCCCGTATCTCTCATTTTCCTATTCATTAAAAGTGTGAATCAAGAAAAATATCAGCCTTCACTATGGGCTGGACAGACAGTTGCTGTGTGGGTCCTTGTGGCACACTGGTAATATCACTATGTCTGAGTCCAAAGGCTCCAGGTTCAAGTCCCACCTGCTCCAAAGGTGACAAGATTGAATAGAAATCTCGATAAGTGACAGAGAAAGGGCAATGACAGTGTCTTTGCCTTCAAGTTCGATTTGTTGCAGGGGTGTTTACCCACAATGGTTGATTGTGGGGAGGAAAGTGTCTGTATGTACAGTTGATTCCTATTTGGAGCAACGAGGGAGCAGTTCCGGCAGAAAAGTCATATTGGATTCAAAACATGAGCTCAATCACTCTCACCACAGATGCTACCAAATCTACTGAGATTCTCCTGCACTGTCTGTTTTTATATCCAGCATCCGCACTATTTTGCTTTGGATGGAAGTTAGACTGACTGGCTTGCAATTATCTGGTCAGTCTTGTTAGGGACCTGACCCCCTCAAAACATTAAGAAGATAGCCCAGACCCAAATTTTCATAGTTTCTTAAAATTATATTCCCTACAGTGTGGAAACAGACCCTTTGGCCCAACAGGTCTACGAAGACCCTCCAAAGAGTAACCCAGACGCATTCCCCTACATTTACCCCTGACTACTGGACCTAGACAACATATCCCCGATGGCTATGGGACAATTTAGCATGGCCAATTCACCCTAACCTACACATCCCTGGGCACTATGGGACAATTTAGCACGGCCAATTCACCCTAACCTACACATCCCTGGGCACTATGGGACAAATTAGCATGGCCAATCCACCCTAACCTACACATCCCTGGGCACTATGGGACAACTTAGCATGGCCAATCCGCCCTAACCTGCACATCCCTGGACACTTTGGGACAACTTAGCATGGCCAATCCACCCTAACCTGCACATCTTTGGATTGTGGGACGAAACCAGAGCATCCAGAGGAAACCCACACAGACACAGGGGGAATGTGCAAACTCCACACAGACAGTTGCCCCGAGGCTGGAATCGAACCCAGGTCCCTGGTGCTGTGAGGCAGTAGGGTTAACCACTGAGTCACTGTGTTGCCTTAGCTGTTCTGGCAGATGTAAGGTGAATATCCCAGGAATGATGCAGCTGGTCAAACCACATGGCTTCCAGTAAAACAGAGTGTATTTACACACCAGCGAATGGAACTCAAACAAAAGATTGTTTTGTTTTGGGATGGCACAGTGGGTTAGCACTACTGCCTCACCGCGCCAGAGACCCGGGTTCAATTCCAGCCTGGGGTGACTGTCTGTGTGGTGTTTGCACATTCTCCCCGTGTCTGCGTGGGTTTCCTCTGGGTGCTCCGGTTTCCTCCCACAGTCCAAAGATGCGTAGGTCGGGTGAATTGGCCATAGTGTTAGGTGCATTAATCAGAGGGAGATGGGTCTGGGTGGGTTGCTCTTCGGAGGGTCATAGTCATAGAGATGTACAGCACAGAAACAGGCCCTTCGGTCCAACCCGTCCATGCTGACCAGATATCCCAATCCAATCTAGTCCCACCTGCCAGCACCCGGCCCATATCCCTCCAAACCATTCCTATTCATATACCCATCCAAATGCCTCTTAAGTGTTGCAATTGTACCAGCCCCCACCACTGTGTGGACGTGTTGGGCTGAAGGGCCTGTTTCCACACTATAGGGAGTCTAATCTAATCTAACAAACAGAATTTAGAAAACAGTCATTTGAAAACCGAACTGACTCACTCGCAACTTAATGATGCCACTCCAGTTTCCTGCAACATCCCCATAAACACAACCCCTTGGAAAAAAGTTGAATTCAAACCCAAGTTCTTACAAGAGAATGTCAGAGAGAGAGAGAGAGTCAGAGACAGATGATTTTCCAGGAATCATTTTTGAAGCATGGGACCTCTTTTCACTGTAGCTGCTTCCCTGTTCCCAGCAGTTTCTAACTGCTAAAACTAAACTAAACTAGGAAAAAAAATCCCTGGACTGGGAGAACTGGCCACTCCCCTTTTATTGTACAACTGTTTAAAAAAAACATCTAAAAGCCTCTTCCCTGATTGTTGCCTTAGGCAGTATCTGTTAGGTCCGTTACCCCAGACAAATCAGAACCTCTGCCTTTTACAACCCCACTTGTAAAAAAAAAACAAGGGCAAAGTAACTTGTAAAAGGAGCAGCATTGTCACACTCCCTTGTTAAACGAAGGTACAACATTGGTAATTTCTTTTTTGATGGGGCTAGCATGGGGAAATCGTGTGCTCTGTGAAATGGGTTACCGCCTCGCTTCAAGGCTTTTTTTTTTAATTCTCTTGGATCTTACCCCTTCACCAATTCCCATTACGACTCCGAAGGGTGGTAGAGGAGAAGCTTTTTACCAAAGACGTGCAGAGCGATGGTGGCTGCTGTCTGACTGCTCCCTTGTGGAAGCACATAAACTGTGAACTGTGTACTTCCCCGCTGTTGTGCTGCGTGGCCCACTTCAGCAGGAAGGATCCCTGAAGGAGGACTAACTCCACACGCTCCCTGTAATCGATACCTGGTGCCACGGTGAACCTGATCCACATCAGGATGCTTTTCTCCCTGAAGTTCCAGCTCCCAGTGCTCATCAGAGCTGATGGTTCCACTGGGAAAAACACATCGCCTTGAACTCTCACGTCTATCTGCCTCTTTCCTACCTGGCTTGGTAAGTCTTGGCGATAAGAACATAGAACATAGGACAGTCCAGCACAGTACAGGCCCTTCAGTCCTTGATATTGTGCCGACCCTTTATCCTACACTAAGATCTAACTGGCCTACATACCCTCCATTTTACCATCTATGTGTCTATCTAAGAGTCGCTTAAATGTCCCTAATGTCTCTGACTCGACTACCACTGCTGGGCAGTGCATTCCACACACCCAACACTCTGCGTAAAGAATCTACCTCTGACATCTCCTCCAAACCTTCCTCCAATCACGTTAAAATTATGTCCCCTCGTGATAGTGATTTCTGCCTGAGGAAAAAAATCTCTGAATATTCCCTTTCAACATCGTGTCCACCTCTATCGCGTCACCTTTCATCCTTCTTCACTCCAATGAGAAAAGCCCTAGCTCCCTCACTTTTTCTTCATAACACAAGCCCTCCAGTACAGGCAGCAGCCTGGGAAATCTCCTCTCGAATGCTTCCAAATCTTTTCGATCATGAGGTGACCAGAACTGAACACAATATTCCAATTGTGGTCTAAACAAGGATCTAGAGAGCTGAGGAAAAGTAAATCGCATCATCATTTCAATAAAGCAGATACAGCTGGTTAAAAATCCACATGGTAAATGGCATTTCTCAATCCTGCATCCAAACCTGACATTCTCTGACAATCTCTTACTGTCTTGTCTCTTCCCATCAAAGGGGAGAAATAACAGGAGGAAATGGTCCTCACCTTGCGTGATCAATAAGCAGACTGCGACCACAGTTATTGGCCATCTCACCATCTTGAGAGGGCAGCTCTGGTGCCTGGGAACACCCGGTGACTGATCCACGTTTTCCAGTGACTGATCCACGTTTTCCAGTCTACTCAACACTTCAGGCAAGTCAGTTTTCAATCCTCAAATGCTCATCGGACCAGGTCCTGCTGGCTTCAGGGGCAATTCATTCCCCAGAATGGGAATTTCAAACAAAAAAAAATCAATTCTTGAAATTGGGAAGGAAAGTCATTTTAACTTCAAAGGCAGTGATCATTCTTCAGAAAATGCTTGTTTCGATCCTCGAAAAGCAAGCTCTGAAATGCATTGCCTGAAGGGCGGTAAGTTTAAAGCAATTGCATAAGAAAGCACTTTAAACAGGAAGAATGTTGTGGTTTTCGAAGGTGGTGGCTTGTTTCGGGTAATGTCACTGAAGCAGTAATTTCACCACCCTACCTAATGCTCTTTACGCAAATCCAAAGACTAGCAAACAGTGAAATCTGAACTCAACAAAAACGACCCTTCCAACTCAGCGAGCGAACTTACATCCAGCACCTCAACCTGAGCTACAAATCTTCTCAAAACTCGCTTGAACTCAATAAACTTTGGAATTAAAAACTAGTCTGGTTGCCACATGACAGGAAGGATGTGGAGACTTTGGAGTGGGTGCAGAAGAAGTCCTTTAGGATGCTGCCTGGATTAGAGGGCATGAGGTATAAAGAGAGGCTAGAAAAACTCTCTTGAGAAGTGGACGCTGAGGGGAGACTTGGTAGAAGTCTATACAATTATGAGGTGCATCAATAGGGTTGACAGTGAGAATCTTTTTTTTTGCCCAGAGTTGAAATGTCTAAAACTCGGGGGCATGTATTTAAGGCTGGGAGGGGGATTGTTCAAAGGAGGTGTGAGGGGCAAGTTTTTTTTACACAGAGATGAGAGGTGGCTGGAATGCATGGCATGGGTGGTGATGGAGGCAGATACGATGGGGCATTAAGGGGCTTTTAGATAAGCACGTGAATATTCAAGGGATGGAGGTATATGGACCTAAGGCAGGTCGAAGGGATTGGTTTTAATTCAGTGTCGTGTTCAGCACAGCATTGTGGGCCGAAGGGCCTGTTTCCATGCTGTACAGTTCTATGTTTTATGTTCCAATGTTCATCATATAAATATTATCTGAAAAAAATAATCTGTTTCACTAATGTCTTTTCGGGAAAGGAAATCTGCCTTGCTTGTCTACTCTGGCCTCCATCTGACTCTAGACCAAATGTTATCTGTTTGACTCTCAACTGCCCTCATATCCCTTGAACACATTAAGACTGTAAGACCATAACGCAACAGAAATGGCCCCTCAAGCCTATTCCACCATTTATTAGGATCGTGGTTGATCTCACGTTCCTTATGTCTACTTTCCTGCCCTAACCCTGCAACCTTTGGTTCCCCGAGGGATCAAAACTCTACCTGGCTCAGCCTTAAAAATTCAAAGGAACTCTGTAGCAAAGAGTTGTAAAAACTCACAGCTCTCTGAGAGAAGAAATTCCTCCTCCTCTCAGTCTTGAATTGCGGTCCCTTTATTCAGTGGTTCTGACCTCTGGTCCCAGAATCTCCAATGAGGGTAAACATTCTTTCAGCATTTACCCTAGATCAGTATTGTAATGACCATCTTCAGTTGCTTCATCAATGAGCCTCTGCTAACATAGGATCAGAATGGTGCCCTGCTCTATGATGTGTACATATTGCTTCAAGCCATTGGGAACTGCACAGTTTCTGACGTTACTGTGCCCACTTGCATTAAGAAAAAGACAACATCCAAGTCCAGATAACATTTGTACGCAAAAGTGCCAAGTACTATTTCCATCAAACTAATAAAACATTCAGTATCAGATCTCTACCCTCCCAATCATCAACTGAAATTTATTTCAAATTTGACATTGATCTGAAATTTAATATTAATCCAGCATTTGACATTGAGATGTAACTGATCTCCCATTTGACATTGATCTGCAATTGATGTGAAATTTCAGTGGGCCAGCTATGTAAACTCTGCGGATGCAAGAATGGGTCAGAAATTCAGCGTTCAGTGGTGAATCACTGACTTTCTGACTGACTAAAGCGTTTCACCATCTACAAGCCAGAAATGTGATGGAAATCTATCCCCATCCCTGACTGAGCCCCTGACAGGCCAGAAGACCAAATCAAACCAGACCATTTGATCTGTGTCCTATAAACCAAATACCACCTCCTCAAATATAAAGATGCACAATCACTGTCCACGCCCTATGCTCCCAGAAACTCCCCAAGGCTCAGTTGTTAGCACTGCTGCCTCACAGTGCCAGGGACCTGGGTTCAATCCCCACCTCAGGCAACTGTCTGTGTGGAGTTTGCACGTTCTCTCCATGTCTGCGTGGGTTTCCTCCGGGTGCTCCGGTTTCCTCCCACAGTCCAAAGATGTGCAGGTTAGGCGAATTGGCCACGCTAAATTGCCTGTAGTGTTAAGTACATTAGTCAGGGGTAAATGTAGGGGAATGGGTGTGGGTGGGTTGCTCTTTGGAGGGTCGTTGTGGACTTGTTGGGCCGAAGGGCCATTTTCCACACTAGGGAAATCTAATCTAATCTTCATCAAATGCAATTTCTCCAAACCAGAAATCCTTGTCACCCAGATCAAAATTTTAATGATTGCAGAATCATGACTTGCCTCCAACAACTTATTCAAGACTATGTGAAAAGTGAGCAATGGAGTATTTCTCATGAGAGAGGTGGTAGGTGTGGAGTTCCTCCTGAGTAGAGGACAAGGTGGACATCACCAAACGTTATAAGGGAGACGGTGACAACTGGGTGTTATATACATCCATCCTGAACCAGCAAGCAGGATGAAATGGCTTTGCTGTGTTTGCCATCAGATAATATGGATAGCTAGGCTGAAGCCAACATTAAATAATTGTATATTTATATTAACACAGATCATCATATTTCTCAGATATGTTTACATGTTTATCTATTACAAGTGAACTTAAACAATGATCTAGCAAGTGTTACTATGGTGCAGTATTGCAGTGCAGACTCAATTACAATTGTAGAAAATAGAGTCAAATTGGGAAATAGTTTTGGTGGAAGTGCCTGAGGCAGCAAACACCTCTCATTGATCTACGTTACACCTGTCTGCCTAGAAATATATCATTATCTCTGAGTCAAAATCCACGAATGTTGCAGCAATTCACCACATGCATTGCTACAGATCAGGAAGGTCAATATATCAGACAGATTCAGAAGCATGAAGAGAGATTGCATCAGTTAGGGGAATGAATGGGGAGGGGTGGGGAATCTCCACTTCCAACGTGACTGGACATGTTAAGTGCAGGAAGGATATTCCCAATGGCCTGCGAGTACACAACCAGGGGTCTCAGTCTTAAGGGTATGGGGGAAGCCATTTAGGACTGAGACGAAGAGACATTTCTACACACTGCTCATGGTGAAATGGTGGAATTCGCTGCCAGAGCCAGTGGTTGGGGCCAAAATGCTGTATGTTTTCATAAAGGGGTTAGCTATGTTAGATTATAGTTCTGAGGGCTAAAGGGATCAAAAAGCATGGAGAGAAACCAGGAACAGGATACAGATTTGAATTTTAGATTAGAATGGTGCTGGAAAAGCACAGCAGGCCAGGCAGCATCCGAGGAGCAGGAAAAATCGACGTTTCGGGCAAAAGCCTGATAGATTTGGATGATCAGCCATGTTTGAGTTGAATACTGTTGTTGCTCAATAAAAATGAAGGTGGTGGTGAGCTGTTATGAGCATAGAAACAGAGCATGAGGGCAGGAGTAGGCTGGATGTAAGCATGCTCGCTGAGCTGGAAGGTTCGTTTTTAGATGTTTCAGGAGTAGGCCTTATGAGCAAATATTCAGTGTTGATGCAGCACAGCAACATGCATGGCATTATCTATAGTTTTTATTTTTGGGTATATTCTCCTACTGGTCTTGGCTCTGGGTCAGTATCCCATCTTCCGATTGGAACAACAAGTAAGTGTACAGATGAGACGAAGATTGGTTGAGTTGGTAACAGTGAGGAACAAGGTCTTAGTTGGTGGGAGGCTGCAAATACGCTCTTCAGATGGGCAGATCAATAGCAGGATGGAATTTAACTTAATAAATGTGGAGGGACCTCGTAAGAAGTAATAAGATGAGGGAGCACTCAATTAAAGGCAGGGTGCTCAGAGGAACAGAAAGATGCTGGGGTGCTTGTCCACAGATCCCTGAAGGGCAAGTTAACAGATGAGTTAAGAAAACATATAGGGCACTTGAATTTTTTCAGTTGAGGCAAAGATTATGAGAGCAGATTGGTCATGTTGGAGTCATACAAGGTTCTGGTTAGAACCTTGTATGACTCCTGAAGAAGGGCTAATGCCCGAAACGTCGATTCTCCTGTTCCCTAGATGCTGCCTGACCTGCTGCGCTTTTCCAGCAACACATTTCCATCTCTGGTTAGCCTATAGCTGTGCACAACGTTGGTCACCGCACTCCAGAAAGGATGTAATTACCCTGGAAGGGGGTGCAGAGGAGATTCACTAGAATGCTGCCTCTGATGGAGTATTTCAGCTATGACGAGAGACTGGATAAGCTCAGATTGTTTTCCTTGGAGCAACAATGCTTGAGAAGAGATCTGATTGAGGTGTATAAGATTATGAGGGGCATGGACAGGTTGGATAGAAAGTAACTGTTACACTTCATTGAAGCATCAAGAAAAAGGGGCAATTTTGAAGTGAAAAGCAGGGTGTTTAGAGGGGATTTGTGGAAAGCAATTTTCACCCAATGTGTGTTGGGTGTCTGGGATGCACTGTAGTTGAGGTGGAAAATCTCACAACCTTTAAGAAGATGAGTACTTGAAGTGTTGAAACATTTTCAAGGTTATGGAGTTAGTGTTGGAAAGTGGGACTGGTGTAAGGTGATACTGTCTTTTTGTTAGGATAGACTTGATGGGTCAAAGTGCCTCTTCTGTATTGTATAATTTTATGATTCATTAACCCTTAATGAGCTTGAGTTCATCCGAAACTCTGTTGCACATATCCCCAACCATATATCAACATTGGCTATGATCCAAGCATCCTGACTTATTATTGTCATTCTTATGTTGCAATCCCTATGCTGTCCCACCCTTTCCTAACTCAACATGGAACAGACGTAGACCATCAAGCCTGCTTCTGCCATTGGCATAGACCACTGCTGATCATTGACCTCAATGTTACTTTCCCACACTTATATCCAAATCTCCTCATGTACATAGTCTCAATCATTTCTAAAATCTTCCTTCCCTGCTGACAAGTCGATCAGGCTCATTTATTTGGACATTGAGTGTAGGTGTTGCACTTATTGCCAAACCATAAGAGCCCTGCAAAAGTTGAAACTGTACGCTGCAGGAACCTGTAATTAGTCTCCAGTGACAAGATCAGATGAGAAATTCCAGAGAAATGGTTGGGTGTGCCGTGTTCCAGAAAAGGGAGGCAGCATAAACTTGTATCCAATCCACTTTTGTCACAAATTAGCACAGCCTACAATGTTTTGAAATCTCAAATTGCATTTCCATAGGAACCTGAATTCATAAACAACCTTTCAGCTTTTCAGAAGCAACAGCACAGGTTGCTGAAACAACTTAGTAGGTCTGACAGCATTTGTGGAAAGTAAGCAGAGTTAATTCTTTGTGTCCAGTGATCCTTCTTCACTGTATCGAAACATGAACTCTGCTTTCTCTCCACAGATGATGCCAGACCTGCAGAGTTTATATAGCGCTTTCTATTCTTTTTTTTCTGATTTTCAGCATCTGTCATTTTTTTTTCTTATCGTCAACTTTTCCACAATGCCACATAAAGCATTACTCAGATATAACTTCCCAATCAGCCAGTGTACAATTCCAACATTGTCTTGCTGCTCACATGAGCATATTTCCACAAGGAATATTATTAGTAAACAAAGATGTCATTGTATTGCTGGCAAATTAATGTTGCAATCTGAGGATATCCAGGATGAATTTGTTACCCCACACCCCCACCATACATTTTTTTTCCAAGTGTGTACCCAATTGTCTTTCGAAAGCTGCTATGGCAGACAGTACAAAGGAGGTTCACTGGGTTATATCCAGAAATGAGGGGTTTGCCTCAGGAGGAGACATTGAGCAGTTTCAGCCTATATTACCTGGAGTTAAAATAAATCAATGGCGATCTTATATAAGGGGGCTGAGAAGGTAGATATAGAGAGAATGTTTCCCCATGTGGAGTGATCTAGAACTAGAGATCATAGTTTGAGGCTAAAGCAATGGCAGATTTGAAACAGAGATGAGAAATTACTGGGGAATTCACTATACCAAGGAGTGGTGGGGGTGCTGCGACATGAATAACTTTAAGGAGGTGATAGATAGATTTTTAATTGCTATCAGGCAAAAGGTTATGGGGAGAGGGTAGGAAAGTCGAGTTGAGGCTGTGATGAGATAAGCCATCGACATAATAAATGGCAGAGCAAGCTCAAAGGGCTGAATGGCCATCTCCTGTTCCTGTTTTCTGCAAACTGTAACAACGAGTGCAAGGAGGTAGGGAATCACTAAATAAATATCTTTCATCTGTCTTCACACTGGAAAAAGACAATATTGTCAAGGAGAATGCTGAAATGCAGGCTTCGAGACTAGATGGGATTGAGGTTCACAAGGAGGAGGTGTTATCAATCCTGGAAAGTGTGAAATACATAAGTTCCCCTATACCGGATGGGATTTATCCTAGGCTTCTCTGGGAAGCCAGGGAGGAGATTGCAGAGCCTTTGGCTTTTGTCTTTATGTCATCATTGTCTACAGGAATAGTACCAGAAGACTGGAAGATGGCAAATGTTGTCCCCTTGTTCAAGAAGAGGGATAGAGACAACCTTGGTAATTATAGACCAGTGAGCCTTATTTCAGTTGTGGGTAAAGTGCTGGAAAAGGTTATTAGAGATAGGATTTATAATCATCAAGAAAGGAATAAGTTTATTCCTTTAACAGATTTATAGTTTGTGTTATCTGGATGGTCAACACGGTTTTGTGAAGAGTAGGTCATGCCTCACAAATCTTACTGAGTTCTTTGAGAAGGTGACCAAATTGGTGGTTGAGAGCAAAGTGGTTGATGTGGTGTTTATGGATTTCAGTAAGGCATTTTATAAGATTCCCCATGGTAGGGCATTGCACAAAATACAGAAGAATGGGACTGAGGGTGATTTAACAGTTTGGATAAGAAATTGGCTAGCTGTAAGAAGACAGAGGGTGGTAGTTGGTGGGAAATGTTCATCCTGGAGTTCAGTTACAAGTGGTGTGCCACAAGGTTCTGATTTGGGGTCACTGCTGTTTGTCATTTCTATAAATGACCTGGATGAGGGTGTAGAAGGATGAGTTAATAAATTTGCAGATGATACTACGGTCGGTGAAGTTGTGGGTAGTGTTGAAGGATATTGCAGGTTACAGAGGGACACAGATAAGCTGCAGATCTGGGCCGAGAGGTGGCAAATGGAGTTTAATGTGGAAAGGTGTGAGGTGATTCACTTTGGAAGGAGTAACAGGAATACAGAGTACTGGGCTAATGGTAAAATTCTTGGTAGTGTAGATGAGCAGAGAGATCTTGGATCCTTCAAAGTTTAGCTTTTATTGGTAGAGGGATTGAGTTTCAGAGCCATGAGGTTATGTTGCAGCTGTATAAAACTATTGTGTGGTCGCACTTAGAGTGTCATGTACAGTTCTGGTCACCACATTGTAGGAAGGATGTGGAAGTGTTGTAAAGGGTTCAGAGGAGATTTACTAGTATGTTGCCTGGTATGAAGGGAAGGTCTTATGAGGAAAAACTAAGTGACTTGAGGCTGTTTTCATCAGAGAGAAGAAGGTTGAGAGATGAGTTAATTGAGACATAAAAGATAATCAGAGGATTAGATCGGGTGGACAGTGAGAGCCTTTTTCCTCGGATGGTGGTGGCTAGCACAAGGGCTAGCACAAGCTTTAAATTGAGGGGTGATAGATACAAGGCAGATGTCAGAGGTAGTTTCTTTACTCAGAGAGTAGTAGGGGTGTGGAATGCCCGGCCTTCAATAGTAGTAGACTCGCCAACTTTAAGGGCATTCAAATTGTCATTGGATAAACATATGAATGAAAATGAAATAGTGTAGGTTAGATGGTCTGCAGATTGGTTTCATAACATAAAGGGCTGAAGGGCTTGTTCTGCACTATAATGTTCTATGTTCGATGTTCTAACTACACTAACAGGCATTCCAGCCCAAATCCTAACCAATCAATGCGGATACTTCCTGTACCCCTATGAGTAGTTAAAGGTGAGAAGCTGTCCTTGTGTGATTGTAACAGCGCCCAGAACAGAAACGGTAGATGGCGAAATTGTCTGTCGGTAGAAAAAAAGATAATGCTGCACTGATTTTGAACATGTTTAACCCAATCCCTGTTGATCAGCTGAGTCTCAGCGTTAACAGTGTCTGTCGATAATAAAGTGCTATGTAATGCACTTCGACATAATTTAAGAATGAAGTATATTGTTAGAAAAGGAAAAGATGGGAGCTGAAAGTGTCGATCGACTTCCAGATTTGATGATGACAAACGCCACAACAGAAGCAATGGCGGCCACTACTCCCATAAGCCCCAGCGATTGCGAAAGGTCTCTATCAGTGACACAGGCCTCGCCGCTTTCTGGGAGGGTGAACCAGGCGCACACGGACCGCTTTCGGGCTTGCCGACTCCAGCGCCTGCGCACTATGTGCCACGCTGAAACAAGCGCGCGCATTTAAAGGGGAAAGAGATTGAAATGGAGGTTGGGGAAGATGGGGAAGTTATTGGGAAGGGGGAATCAAGATTGGCAGAAAGGTCAGGGTGGGGTAAGGGAATAGGAGGATACAGATGGCAGAGACCGGGGCATGGGATTGGAATTTAGGGGGAGTTTTTGGGCTGGAGAGGTGAGGGATCAGGATGATTGGGATTTGGAGTCGTTTGCATTTGGGCAAGGTTCAGGATGGATGGGATAAGGAACAGAGGGTTTGGGACTTTGGGGGTCGTGTTTCGGGGTGTATCAGGATTGGAAGTGTTGGGACTCAAGGAGGGTTGGGGTCAGGACTTCAAGGTGTGGGGTTAGTGGTGGGGTGGAATCAGGGGAGGAAGCACCTTCAGGACTCGAGAGAGAGGTGTCGAGGAATTGAGGGATGATCGGGATTCTTAGGGGAGAATTGAATTGGGATGGGGAGATTGGGATTGGGGGAGTGGCATTGGGATTTCAAGACTATCAGGTTGGAAGATGTTGGAAGTTAGGGGAATCGAGGCTGGGAAGGAATTGAGATCAGGATTGATCAGGATGTGGGGAGCTTGGGATTTGTGGGGATCGAAGTTAAAGGAAGAGATCGAAATTAGGGATGATCGAGGGTGGGGAAGATTGGGTTTTGAGTGATTAGGATTGCAGGCAAGGTTCAGCATTTAAAGGGATCAGAATCAGGATAGATGAAAGGATCAGGATTGAATGAGTAGCAGGACTAGGTGGGAAGGGACTGAAATTGGGAATCGTGATTGGGAATTGGACTGTGAGGGATTGGATTTGGGGGTAATCAAGATAGTGGGAATGGGGGATTGGGATTGGAGCAAAGAACTGGGATTGATGTGATTGGGATTGTGGGGATATTGCGATGAGGTGGAATGGATCAGGCTTTGGGGAAATGCCGTTTTGGGGAAATGATTGGGACGATGAGGGATTCCTTTGCGGGGTGATTGGGATTGAGGGGGATTGGGAGAAGGGATCAGCATTGGGGAACAGGTTTGGAGGGATCAGGATTAGGTAAGTGATTGATATTGGAGTGGTGATAGGATTGGGGGATAAGGATTTGGGGAGAAGAGATTGGGATTTTGGGGGAAGTCTTTGAGATTTGGGAAAGGTTGTTGCGATTGGGGAATCAGTATGAGCAGGAGATTGGGATTGAGGTGATGATTGGAATTTTGGAATGGAAGAGATTGGGGAGAAAGGGATTAGGATAAGCAAAGAGATCGGGACTAGGGGAGAAGTTTGGGGCTGGAGAGGGGATATGAATTGGGATTTGAGTAGGATGCAATAGGGCAGAGTTCAGGATGGGTGGGATCAGGATTAGATTGAAGTGGGACTGGGAGGACCTGTTTAGAGAGGGTGTGGGTCAGGACGAGAGTTGATGGGACTCTAAGGGGGCCAAGAATTGAGGGTATGGGGAACAGGGAGCTGGGAGAGTGTTTCAGGAAAAGGATGGGATGTGTTGCAAGAGGGGACCTCTCCTCTCTTCCTCACCTCCCACCAGACTCCCAATTCTCACCTTCTCCCAATCCCCTTGTCTGTACCCCCCAAATATTCCCTCCTCCTCCTCACGGCTCCTGTCTATCTGCCACGGAACATTGTCAGCTTTTTTTGGATTAGCAGTAGGCCACAGCTGCGTGTATCAGCAAACAATGTGCACCCGAAAGAAAGGAGTCAAGATGTCTGCATCCCACCCTGGGCTGGGATGGGTGTGACGTCTGACAAACAGAGGAAGCCTGGTGACAGGAGGCCACAACATGTGGTCCTCCTGTAGTAACACTCTTCTGCCTGTGTGCTGCACTGTTGCTCCACTGAAAGCAACACAGAAATGCTTGATTGCTGGGCATCTCCAGTGAGCAACCAAATGTACAGTTACTGCTGGTTACTTTCCCAAATTTGTCTCTCAATATCACGCAAAATCTGGATCCTTGGTTTGCCTCCACAGAGGGTCATTTCTGAACAGCAGGTTTGCTTTTAAACGCTCTACTGAAAAGTGGAATAGCTGATGCACCTCACTTACAATCCATTGCAATTGTTAATTCCAAATCAGTCTACTTTGGGCTTCGAAGAGACTCTATTGATCAGGATACAACTGCCAAAGCAATATCTGGCACTGACGGTAAGACATAGGAGCAGAATTAAGTCATTCAGCCCATCAGATCTGCTGTGCCATTCAATTAGATCATAGCTGCTTTAATAATCCTGATGAAGGGCTTATGCCCGAAACTTTGACTCTCCTGCTCCGCGGATGCTGCCTGACCTGCTGTGCTTTTCCAGCACCACGCTCTGATCTCCAACATCTGCAGTCCTCACTTTCTGCTGTTTTACTAATCCTCAATAGTCAGGTGGCAGGCTGGAAGAACACAGCAAGCCAGGCAGCATCAGGAGGTGGAGAAGTCAATATATCGGGTGTAATAATCCTCAAGTCCACTTTTCTGCCTTTTCCCCACAAACCTTTGCTCACAACCTTTTCCCCACACCTCTCTGGTAGTTTTAGACATACTTCTGTGGCAGAACAGACAAGTTAATATTTCAAGTTGGATCTCTCTGTTTAAAACTGGAAGTCACTTTAGTTAAAGCATAATTACAAAACGAGAACTGAAGTAGGAACATATAGGAAGGACGTCGTGAAACGTGAAAGGATTAAGAAAATATTTACAAAGGTGTTGTCCGGGTTGAAGACTTTGAGCTATAGGGAGAGGCTGGGGCTGTTTTCCCTGGAGTGTCGGGGAGGTTGAAGGGTGACCTTATAGAGGTTTATAAAATCATGAGGGGCATGGATAGGTTAAATAGACAAAGTCTTTTCCCTGGGGTGGGGGAGTCCAGAACTAGAGGGCATAGGTTTAGGGTGAGAGGGGAAAGGTATAAAAGGGACCTAAGGGGCAACTTTTTCATGCAGGGGGTGGTGCGTGTATGGAATGAACTGCCAGAGGAAGTGGTGGAGGCTGGTACAATTACATTTAAAAGGCATCTGGATGGGTATATGAATAGGAAGGGTTTGGAGGGATATGGGCTGGGTGCTGGTAAGTGGGACTAGGATAATTTTTAGATATCTGATCGGCATGGATGAAATGTACCAAAGGGTCTGTTCTGTGCATCTTATGACCCGATATCAGAAAACAAAGAAAAAAGTGCTTACTTAGTGATTGAGAAATGTTTGAATGAGAGAAGTGATAATAGTATCTAAAAGCCGAGGAGTAGAGATCACTGCTTAAATCTTGGGGACCACGCATTTAAAACACAGATTAGGCCTAGTTTTATTGAATCACAAAAGATGATGAGTCCTTGGAATTCTCTTCCTGAATCGGCGATGGAAGCGTGGCCGCTTGTTCACCTCGACTGATTGTTATCCACTTCTTTGTCTGTCTGTCTCTCTCTCTCTCTTTGGGCTCTATCTTTCCATCTATCATTGACTCCTTACCCCTACCCTATCTTCTGCACAAAAAACAACATTTTCCTTGCTATTTCCTGGCCATCAGTTCTGAGGAAGGGTCACTGAACCTGAAACATTAATGCTGCCAGACCTGCTGAGCCTTCTCAATAATTTCTGTTTTCGTGTCCTATTTCCATCATCTGCGTTCTTTCAGTTTTTATTTGGTAAAAGCAGAGTTTTGGACTATTTCTAAGGCAGCATTGGATAAGTCATCGTTGAGCAAAGTGGACTAAAGGTTACCGGGGTCAGAATGAAGATGGATTTGAAGGTACCCTGATCTAATGAGATGGCAGGGCCAGTTCAAGGGGCTGAATGGCCTCCTGCTTCCATCCTTGTATGTGGTGACACTCAAAAGTCGGAGCGAGTTCAGTCGGTCCCGAAGGCACTCAAGTCATGCCATGCTCCAAACCAAAACAGTCAAAACCAAAGATATAGACCATCTCATCAGTGCTGATGGAGGGACCAAAATCTGATCACTCCCCCCTCAAATCCATGATCCTATCAGCCCACAATGAGTAGGAAAAGGTAGGAGGTCTGAGATTATTACGGAACTCACTGTTATGGCAAAGTAGTTACAGAATTTTGGATAGATGGAATAAAATCAAACCCTATTTCAATTTAACGTCTGGTCCACTGACGTCTTTAAGGGAAGCAAACCTGCCTACACATGATTCCAGACCGACATGTTGACTACTCTCTAAGCGGGTAACTGAACAGAACAGAACTCTGACTGTCTCCAACCAGCTGAAAGTTGCAATGAAGGAAAACGCTGTTTGTCAAAGGGAGCAACATTCTGCCTGTAATAAGCATCACAGTCCCAGTGAAAGATTGCACTGACTGTCAGAGGGAACAGCACTCCCACGGTGTCGAGTCAGCATTACAGGACCTCCACAACCACCTGATGAAGGAGCAGCACTCCAAAAGTTAAGTGCTTCCAAATAAACCTGTTGGACTGTAACCTGGTGTTGTGTGATTTTTAACTTTGTCCGCCCTAGATCAAAGCCGGCACTTCCAAGTCCCAGTGAATCATTCAAAGGAAACAGCACTCTTGATTTTTTTTATATTGCAAAGATAAATTCAGAAAGAAATCTGTATGTAACTACACAGTTATTAAAGCGGTTCAGTGCAATGTTTGCAAATTGAGAATATAATCATTGGATCCGATATTGCCTGTGTTTGGAAAAACCAAAGGCATTTCTTTCTCATGCAGGGCACTATTTACATACATTGAGGCAACAAGACGCTCTGATAGCTGAATGGATCCCACTGTACTTTTACAGATGGATCTTAAACAGTGGTCTTTCCCCACTGCCCCTTGGCAGTAGCTGCCCCACCTTTAGTGCATCCCTCAGCACTAGTCTCGGACTTTGGAATGTGCCAGTCCGCAACTCCCGGTCAGGGCCAACTCCGTGCCGTGGAAGACCAGCAAGATTCAGGAAAACTAAAGAGCGCCTCCCACTGAGCTGATGGTCCCCCAGGCGCAGCCAATGCTTGTCTCAGTGTGCATCCTGGGGAACAGACCGTACAGGACACAGTCCCACGTCATGGAGCTTCTCGGGACGAAACTCAATACAAACCACAGCATCTTCCTCCAGACTTCCTTGACCATAGGCACATTCCAGTAGGAGATGTGTGACAGTCTCTAATCCCCGCAGCCACTTTGAGGTGAGGCAGACCAACTGGGAAGGAACTCGCAGGTGGTGCCCTGCGCACCACTAGCCAAACAAGGGCTTGTGCCTGTTGGAAGGTTCTGGTGATGAGGCATTCTGCCCAATGACTTTGACAGTCTGCTCAAGAAACCACGTGACAGGACCCGGCCTCTCCTTTTCCCTCAGGGTCTCGAGGACGCCACGTGCAGACCACTTCCTAATGGAGGGGTGGTCAAAAGGGTTGCCTTTCACGGAATTTTCCACAAGGGACAATTACTTGGAGTGTTCCACAGCAACAAGGCCAGTCCCATCCTTCGCAAGCTTTTGGACAGGTCGAACCTCAGTACACAGTGACACTTGGCGTTTGCGTACTGAGGGTCTGTGCACTGCTTGATGCAGCCACACATAAAGGTGGCCATCAGGGTGAGGGTGGTGGTGGTGGGGAAATTCATTCCCCCGCTTATCCAGATCTTTGTACATGGAGTCCCTGCAGACCCCGTCCAGCTTCGACCTCCCGATGAAGTGGAAGATGGTAATGGTGCAGGTTCTGGGAACGGGCCCGTCCTGCACCACATACAACAACAGAGAGAGCTCCTCAAATCTGATGGCCAGGTTTTTGCCCGCAGAGCTCCCAAAAGCCCAGTTTCTGCCTCATCTTCAGCCCCTCTGAACGAGATTCCCAGCACCTTCAGGTAATCATCCTGACGGTGAAGGGGATAAAGGATCAGTTGGACCAGTTCCCAAAGAACGTGGCCTCGCCCTTGCCTCGATTGCCCTTGGCTCCTGAGGCTAGTTCGGGGTGCTGCCTGACCTGCTGTGCTTTTCCAGCAAAACACTCTCAACTCTGGTCACAGATTCCCAAAAGTCTGTGCACTGACAGTGGATCCAAGCAGAAAACAGTGATGTCATCCATGTACAGGAAGGCCTTAATCTGCAGGCCCACACTGACTGGAATAGTCATCCTCTCAGGCTCGCAGCATGCCTGATGGACTCAGCAAAGGGATCTAGACAACACCCAAACAGGGCAGGAGGAATTGGGCAGACCAGCCTGACTCCGGATCTTATCGGGAAATTTTCTGATTCCCACCCATTGATTCAGACCGAACTAACAATGTTGGTGGAGAGCAGTCGGATCCAATTGCAGATTCTCTCCCCCAAAGCCCATTTTAGAGAGCACGTCCTACATGTAGGGGTGTGATGTCGGGTAAAAAGTCGCCTCCTGGTCCAGGCTGATGAGGCAGGCACATAACCCCATGCACTGTATGAAGGCAATCATATCTGTGTGGAGCGCGGGTCTCTCAGACACTGTCCTGTATGTAGGCGATCATATCCGTGTGGAGCGCGAGGCTCTCAGAGACTGTCCTGTATGTAGGCGATCATATCCGTGTGGAGCGCGGGACCCTCAGAGACTGTCCTGTATGTAGGCGATCGTATTCGTGTGGTGTACGGGACTCTCAGAGACTGTCCTGAATGTAGGCGATCGTATCCGTGTGGAGCGCGAGACTCTCAGAGACTGTCCTGAATGTAGGCGATCGTATTCGTGTGGAGCGCGAGACTCTCAGAGACTGTCCTGTATGTAGGCGATCGTATCCGTGTGGAGCGCGAGACTCTCAGAGACTGTCCTGCCCGGTACAGTCCAGGTGTGGTCAGGGTGACTTATCGATTCCAGCGCCGACCTAACTTTTTAGCAATGACCTCAGACTGGATTTTGTAATCTGCACTCAGCAATGAGATTGGTCATCCATTTCTAATTTCCTCCCGTGTTCTCTTCCTTTTGTCAATGAAGGTGATGATGCCTTTCCTCATAGATTTGTACATTGCTACCTGACCGGAAACACGCTGTCATTAACCTTGAGCAGGTCCTGACCAACCGTGTCCCACAGAGCTGAACGAAAGTCAGCTGGTTAGCCATCGCTTCCAGGAGTTGTATTATTTTCTAAGAACCCAAGGGCTCTGTTCAGCTCATCCAGAGATAGCGGCTGGTCCAGCCTTTTCCCGCCCGGGGTTTCCTCTGCGATCGTGGTCATGGGCGACTGTGAAGCTGCACTGTCTGGGTGCTTCATGTCTTGGATAAAAGGATATATTGATGTGAGACTGAGGTGGCATTAACGAGCTACCCTTCAGGCTGCTGAGCAGGGAGCTCTTCCTCTGCACCTTCTGGAAGAAGAAACGTGAGCATCGTGTTACACGGTGCGGATTCTGGACTGGACGATTATCTTGGACGTCTTCACGGATTGCTGTCTCTTCAACTCCTGGAGATTCTCCATGACGTCGACCCCCGTCGTCTGCAGCAGGAGTCCCTTCTGCATGCCTTTTTAGAGTTTGGATAGTTTTGCCCATCTCTCTGTCACCTTCTGAACACCTTTGAGGATAAAGAAACTTTCGGACGTTCCCCTTGACCATCTCCCAACGTCGGCCCAAGGAGGGGCTTCACGGTCCTCCAACCTGTCCAATCACCTTTGAGACCCTCATTGTTTTCTGGGGTCAACGGTTTCATGTTCAGCTTCCACCTTCCCATGCCAGCCCTCTGGTTGTGCTGCAGTGAGAGTTGGCCAGCAGGAGGCAGCGGTCAGAGAAGGGCATTGGCTTGACTTCGGTGGATTTGACTGAGATAGTACAGGACGCAAACAGGAATTCTATCTTTGAATTGTCTGCGGGGGGGGGGGAGATATCGTGCAGCTTGGTGACCATTTCCATCAGGAATCTCTGGAGCCCAGTTTGCTGTCCGCCCCTCCATATGTACTGCAGGCCACTCACTCTGTACAGCCGGGGGCGGGGGGCGGCTTACATGGTAACAAGTCTGAGGGGGGCATTTTTGAAGGATGCACCCACCCTCCACTTCCTTAACGTCAGGGATGGTGACGTTGCCTCTTCCCAGCTGGGCCGGAGGGACGTCTGTCATACCGCCCTGACCAAATCAAAGGCAATAGACAATAGACAATAGGTGCAGGAGTAGGCCATTCAGCCCTTCGAGCCTGCACCGCCATTCAATATGATCATGGCTGATCATTCCTAATCAGTACCCTGTTCCTGCCTTATCTCCATAACCCTTGATTCCACTATCTTTGAGAGCTCTATCCAACTCTTTCTTAAATGAATCCAGAGAGTGGGCCTCCACTGCCCTCTGGGGCAGAGCATTCCACACAGCCACCACTCTCTGCGTGAAGAAGTTTCTCCTCATCTCTGTCCTAAATAGTCTACCCCGTATTTTTAAGCTGTGTCCTCTGGTTCGGCACTCACCCATCTGTGGAAATATGTTTCCTACTGCCAGAGTGTCCAATCCTTTCATAATCTTATACGTCTCAATCAGATCCCCTCTCAATCTTCGAAACTCAAGGGTATACAAGCCCAGTCGTTTCAGTCTTTCAGTGTAAGGTAATCCTGCCATTCTAGGAATTGACCTCGTGAACCTACGCTGCACTCCCTCAATAGCCAGAATGTCTTTTCTCAAATTTGGAGACCAGAACTGCACACAGTACTCCAGGTGTGGTCTCACCAGGACCCTGTACAGCTGCAGAAGCACCTCTTTGCTTCTATATTCAATTCCTCTTGTTATGAAGGCCAGCATGCTATTAGCCTTCTTCACTACCTGCTGTACCTGCATGCTTGCCTTCATTGACTGGTGTACAAGAACACCCAGATCTCTCTGTACTGCCCCTTTACATAAATTGATTCCATTGAGGTAGTAGACTGCCTTTCTGTTCTTGCTACCAAAGTGGATAACCATACATTTATCCACATTAAACTGCATCTGCCATGCATCTACCCACTCACCTAACTTGTCCAGGTCACCCTGTAATCTCCTAACATCCTCATCACATTTCACCCTGCCACGCAGCTTTGTATCATCAGCAAATTTGCTAATGTTATTGCTGATACCATCTTCTATATCATTAACAGGCCCATGACTCCATCAGCTCGACCATCTCCTGTTGAAGGCCCTCTGCCCGAAATGTCGGTTCTCCCGCTCCTCGGATGTTTCCTGACCTGCTGTGCTTTTCCAGCACCGCGCCCTCGACTTTGACCACCAGCATCTGCAGTCCTCCCTTCTTCACTTTTCCCGCAGCTGCTGAGTATCCGGTATTCCTGTCGAGGTACACTTTGACGTTGGCCAGGGAATCCAATGTGGAAGCGCAACGAGGTGCAGGGAACAGCACTCTAACATTTATTTAATATTTTGAAAATGTGCTGTATTCATAAGAAATGTCTTTAACTATATATAATACATACACATATCCACAACTGCAGTTCAATTCTGTACAGTAGCATATTAAGGAAACATCAGACTCTCTCTCTCAATCCAAAGGCCTCTCCTACTTTTACAAGACTATATCTGTGTGCATTTGAGGCACCAGGAGGGGCTGGTGACTGAACAGACCTCCACTAAACTTCAGCAGAAAGACCTCCGACAGTGGTCTTTCCCCACTGCCCCTTGGTGGCAGTTGCCCTGAGCTTTAATGCATCCCTCAACACGGAGCCCTGAACCTCGGAATGTGCCAGTCCGCAACAGTTGGTCAGGGTCAACTCCTTGTTCTGGAAGACCAGCAAGCTTTGGGTAGGCTAAAGAGTGTCTCCCACTAAGTTGATGGTCCTTCAGATGCAGTTGATATTTGTCTCAATGTGCGCGTCCCTGGAAACAGACCGTATAGCACACAGAACTCCACGTCACAGAGCTGCTCAGCACGAGCCTCAGCACAAACCACTATATCTTCCTCCAAACTTCCTTTACTGAGGCACATTTCAGGAGATGTGTGACAGTCTCTAAGCCCCACAGCCACTTTGAGGGCAGCGTGAGGTGACTCGGGTAGTACCCTTCTCACCACCAGCCAAGCGATACCTTGGTGCTTGTTGGAAAGTTCTGGTGATGAGAAGGGCACTACCCGTGTCACCTCACGCTGCCCTCAAAGTGGCTGAATGACATTGACAGTCTGCTCAGGGAACCACGGGACTGGATCCGGCCTCTCCTTTTCCCTCAGGGTCTCGAGGACGCTACGTGCTGACCACTTCCTGATGGAGTGGTGGTCAGAGGTGGGTTTCTCTTTGCAACTTTCTCCACGAGGGATAGGTGATACGGAACAGTCCAACCACTTGGAGCAGCAATGTGTCCAATCCCACCCTTCACAACCACGGGGACAGGTAGGAGGTCAGTACGCAGTGACTCTTGGTGTTTGCGTACCAAGGGTCTACTCACAGCTTGATGTGGCCGCACATCAAAGGAGGCCAGCAGGCTAAGGAAGGCATTGGGGACGTTCATTCCCCCCTTATCCAGAGCTTTGTACATGGAAAACCTCCAGACCCTGTCCATCTTACACATCCAGATGAAATGGTAGACGGTCTGAAACAGCACAGTCTCAGGGGATGGGCCAGACAGGTATCAAGTGCAATGAGACAGAGAGTACCTCACACCCGACGACCAGGTTTTTACCCTCAATGGGGAGGGTGCAGTGCCCCCAAAAGACCAGTTTCTGTTTCACTTTGACGATGCGCTTCTCCTGACACTTTATGCAAACACTGGCCCTCCGTGCCCTATCTCCAATGCCTGAAGGTAATCTTTGCTGATGGTAAAGGGAGCTGAAGGATTGGTCAGCACAGCTTCCAAAGATCAAGGTATGATGTCACGCGACACCAGGTTACAGTCCAACATGTTGATTTGAAATCATTAGCTTCAGATCGCTGCTCCTTCGTCAGATGAGGGGGAATTTGCCAGTACCTGACAAAGGTGCAGCTCTCCAAAAGCAAGTGAGTTCAAATAAACCTGTTGGACTATAACCAGGTGTGGCAAGACTTATGAATTTGTCCACTCCAGCCCAGCACTAGCACCTCCATATCATGACCAAAGAGCTTTGATTTGCCTTGGCACCCCAGGTCAGTTCATTGCATTTCCAGTGAATGGTTACAGTGACTGTCCAAGGGAACTGCAGTCTGTCAGTCTCCGATCGGCGTTACAGTCCCAGTGAATGGTTACAGTGACTGTCCAAGGGAACTGCAGTCTGTCAGTCTCCGATCGGCGTTACAGTCCCAGGGAATGGTTACAGTGACTGTCAGAGGGAACTGCACCCTGTCCGTCTCCAATCGGCGTTACACTCCCAGTGAATGGTTACAGTGACTGTCAGAGGGAACTGCACCCTGTCAGTCACCAATCGGCGTAACAGTCCCAGTGAATGGTTACAGTGACTGTCAGTGGGAGCTGCACCCTGTCAGTCTCCAATTGGCGTTACAGTCCCAGTGAACGGTTACAGTGACTGTCAGAGGGAATTGCACCCTGTCAGTCTCCAATCGGCATTAAAGTCCCAGTGAATGGTTACAGTGACTGTCAGAGGGAACTGCACTCTGTCAGTCTCCAATCGGCGTTACAGTCCCAGTGAATGGTTACACTGAGTGTCAGAGGATGCTGCACCCTGTCAGTCTCCAATAAGCGTTACAGTCCCAGGGAACGGTTACAGTGACTGTCAGAGGGAACTGCACCCTGTCAGTCTCCAATCGGCATTACAGTTCCAGGGAACGGTTACAGTGACTGTCAGAGGGAACTGCACCCTGTCAGTCTCCAATCGGCGTTACAGTCCCAGGGAACGGTTACAGTGACTGTCAGAGGGAACTGCACCCTGTCAGTCTCCAATCGGCATTACAGTTCCAGGGAACGGTTACAGTGACTGTCAGAGGGAACTGCAATCTGTCAGTCTCCAATCAGCATTACAGTCCCAGTAAATGGTTACAGTGACTGTCAGAGGGAGCTGCACCCTGTCCATCTCCAATCAGCGTTACAGTCCCAGGGAATGGTTCCAGTGACTGTCAGTGGGAACTGCACCCTGTCAGTCTCCAATCGTTGTTACAGTCCCAGTGAATGGTTACAGTGACTGTCAGAGGGAACTGCACCCTGTCAGTCTCCAATCATCGTTACAGTCCCAGGGAACGAGGACAGTGACTGTCAGAGGGAACTGCACGCTGTCAGTCTCCGATCGGCGTTACAGTCCCAGTGAACGGTTACAGTGACTGTCAGAGGGAACTGCACCCTGTCAGTCTCCAATCGGCATTACAGTCCCAGTGAATGGTTACAGTGACTGTCAGAGGGAACTGCACTCTGTCAGTCTCCAATCGGCGTTACAGTCCCAGTGAATGGTTACACTGACAGTCAGAGGATGCTGTACCCTGTCAGTCTACAATCGGCGTTACAGTCCCAGGGAACGGTTAAAGTGACTGTCAGAGGGAACGGCACCCTGTCAGTCTCCAATCGGCGTTACAGTCCCAGGGAACGGTTACAGTGACTGTCAGAGGGAACTGCACCCTGTCAGTCTCCAATCGGCATTACAGTTCCAGGGAACAGTTACAGTGACTGTCAGAGGGAACTGCACCCTGTCAGTCTCCAATCGGCGTTACAGTCCCAGGGAACGGTTACAGTGACTGTCAGAGGGAACTGCACCCTGTCAGTCTCCAATCGGTGTTACAGTCCCAGGGAACGGTTACAGTGACTGTCAGAGGGTACTGCACCCTGTCAGTCTCCAATCGGCGTTACAGTCCCAGGGAACGGTTACAGAGACTGTCAGAGGGAACCGCACACTGTCAGTCTCCTATCGGTGTTACAGTCCCAGGGAACGGTTAAAGTGACTGTCAGAGGGAACTGCACCCTGTCAGTCTCCAATCAGCGTTACATTCCCAGGGAACGGTCACAGTGACTGTCAGAGGGAACTGGACCCTGTCAGTCTCCAATCGGCGTTACAGTCCCAGGGAACGGTTACAGTGACTGTCAGAGGGAACTGCACCCTGTCAGTCTCCAGTCAGCATTACAGTCCCAGGGAATGGTTACAGTGACTAACAGAGGGAACTGCACTCTGTCAGTCTCCAATCAGCATTGCAGTCCCAGTGAATGGTTACAGTGACTGTCAGAGGGAGCTGCACCCTGTCAGTCTCCAATCGGCGTTGCACTCCCAGGGAACGGTTACAGTGACTGTCAGAGGGAGCTGCACCTTGTCAGTCTCCAATCGGCGTTACAGTCCCAGTGAACGGTTACAGTGACTGTCAGAGGGAACTTCACCCTGTCCGTCTCCAATCGGCATTACATTCCCAGGGAACGGTTACAGTGACTGTCAGAGGGAACTGCACACTGTCAGTCTCCAATCGGTGTTACAGTCCCAGGGAACGGTTACAGTGACTGTCAGAGGGTACTGCACCCTGTCAGCCTCCAATCGGTGTTACAGTCCCATGGAACGGTTACAGAGACTGTCAGAGGGAACCGCACACTGTCCGTCTCCTATCGGTGTTACAGTCCCAGGGAACGGTTAAAGTGACTGTCAAAGGGAACTGCACCCTGTCAGTCTCCAATCGGCGTTACAGTCCCAGGGAACGGTTACAGTGACTGTCAGAGGGAACTGCACCCTGTCAGTCTCCAATCAGCGTTACAGTCCAGGGAATGGTTACAGTGACTGTCAGAGGGAACTGCAATCTGTCAGTCTCCAATCGGCATTACAGTCCCAGTGAATGGTTACAGTGACTGTCAGAGGGAGCTGCATCCTGTCCATCTCCAATCAGCGTTACAGTCCCAGGGAATGGTTACAGTGATTGTCAGAGGTAACTGCACCCTGTCAGTCTCCAATCGGCGTTACAGTCCCAGGAAATGGTTCCAGTGACTGTCAGAGGGAACTGCAATCTGTCACTCTACAATCGGCATTACAGTCCCAGTGAATGGTTACAGTGACTGTCAGAGGGAGCTGCACCCTGTCCATCTCCAATCAGTGGTACAGTCCCAGTGAATGGTTACAGTGACTGTCAGAGGGAACTGCACACTGTCCGCCTGGATTCGGCGTTACAGTCCGAGGAAACGGTTACAGTGACTGTTAGAGGGAACTGCATCCTGTCAGTCTCCAATTGGCGTTACAGTCCCAGGGAACGATTACAGTGACTGTCAGAGGGAACTGCACCCTGTCAGTCTCCAATCAGTGTTACAGTCCCAGGGAACGAGGACAGTGACTGTCAGAGGGAACTGCACCCTGTCAGTCTCCAATCGGCGTTTCAGTCCCAGGGAACGATTACAGTGACTGTCAGAGGGAACTGCACCCTGTCAGTCTCCAATCAGCGTTACAGTCCCAGGGAATGCTTACAGTGACTGTCAGAGGGAACTGCAATGTGTCAGTCTCCAATCGGCATTACAGTCCCAGGGAATGGTTACAGTGACTGTCAGAGGGAGCTGCACCCTGTCCATCTCCAATCAGCGTTACAGTCCCACGGAATGTTTACAGTGACAGTCAGAGGGAACTGCACCCTGTCAGTCTCCAATCGGCGTTACAGTCCCAGTGAATGGTTACAGTGACTGTCAGAGGGAGCTGCACCCTGTCAGTCTCCAATCGACGTTACAGTCCCAGGGAACGAGGACAGTGACTGTCAGAGGGAACTGCACCCTGTCAGTCTCCAATCGGCGTTACAGTCCCAGGGAACGGTTACAGTGACTGCCAGAGGGAACTGCACCCTGTCAGTCTCCAATCGGCATTACAGTCCCAGTGAATGGTTACAGTGACTGTCAGAGGGAACTGCACTCTGTCAGTCTCCAATCGGCGTTACAGTCCCAGTGAATGTTTACAGTGACTGTCAGAGGGAGCGGCACCCTGTCAGTCTCCAATCAACGTTACAGTCCCAGGGAACGGTTACAGTGACTGTCAGAGGGAACTGCACCCTGCCAGTCTCCAATCGGCGTTACAGTCCCAGGGAACGCTTACAGTGACTGTCAGAGGGAACTGCACCCTGTCAGTCTCCAATCGGCGTTACAGTCCCAAGGAACGGTTACAGTGACTGCCAGAGGGAACTGCACCCTGTCAGTCTCCAATCGGTGTTACAGTCCCAGGGAATGCTTACAGTGACTGTCAGAGGGAACTGCACCCTGTCAGTCTCCAATCAGCATTACAGTCCCAGAGAATGGTTACAGTGACTGTCAGAGGGAGCTGCACCCTGTCCATCTCCAAACAGCGTTACAGTCCCAGTGAATGGTTACAGTGACTGTCAGTGGGAACTGCACTCTGTCAGTCTCCAATCAGCGTTACAGTCCCAGTGAATGGTTACAGTGACTGTCAGAGGGAACTGCACCCTGTCAGTCTCCAATCGGCGCTACAGTCCCAGGGAACGTTTACAGTGACTGTCAGAGGGAACTGCACCCAGTCAGTCTCCAATCAGTGTTACAGTCCCAGGGAACGGTTCCAGTGACTGTCAGAGGTAACTGCACCCTGTTTGTCTCCAATCGGCGTTACAGTCCCAGGGAACGGTTACAGTGACTCTCAGAGGGAACTGCACTCTGTCAGTCTCCAATCGGCGTTACAGTCCCAGGGAACGGTTACAGTTAATGTCAGAGGGAACTGCACCCTGTCCGCCTCCAATCAGCGTTACAGTCCCAGGGAATGGTTACAGTGACTGTCAGAGGGAACTGCACCCTGTCAGTCTCCAATCGGCGTTACAGTCCCAGGAAACGGATACAGTGACTGTCAGAGGGAACTGCACCCTGTCCGTCTACAAACGGTGTTACATTCCCAGGGAAAGTTTACAGTGACTGTCAGAGGGAACTGCACTCTGTCAGTCTCCAATCAGCATAACAGTCCCAGTGAATGGTTACAGTGACTGTCAGAGGGAGCTGCACCCTGTCAGTCTCCAATCAGTGTTACAGTCCCAGGGAAGGGTTACAGTGACTGTCAGAGGGAACTGCAACCTGTCAGTCTCCAATCGGTGTTACAGTCCCAGGGAACGGTTACAGTGACTGCCAGAGGGAACTGCACCCTGTCAGTCTCCAATCAGCATTACAGTCCCAGAGAATGGTTACAGTGACTGTCAGAGGGAGCTGCACCCTGTCCATCTCCAAACAGCGTTACAGTCCCAGTGAATGGTTACAGTGACTGTCAGTGGGAACTGCACTCTGTCAGTCTCCAATCGGCGTTACAGTCCCAGTGAATGGTTACAGTGACTGTCAGAGGGAACTGCACTCTGTCAGTCTCCAATCGGCATTACAGTTCCAGTGAATGGTTGCAGTGACTGTCCGAGGGAGCTGCACCCTGTCAGTCTCCAATTGGCGTTACAGTCCCAGGGAACGGTTACAGTGACTGTCAGAGGGAACTGCACCCTGTCAGTCTCCAATCGGCGCTACAGTCCCAGGGAACGTTTACAGTGACTGTCAGAGGGAACTGCACCCTGTCAGTCTCCAATTGGTGTTACTGTCCCAGGGACCGGTTACAGTGACTGTCAGAGGTAACTGCACCCTGTTTGTCTCCAATCGGCGTTACAGTCCCAGGCAACGGTTACAGTGACTGTCAGAGGGAACTGCACTCTGTCAGTCTCCAATCGGCGTTACATTCCCAGGGAACGGTTACAGTTACTGTCAGAGGGAACTGCACCCTGTCCGCCTCCAATCAGCGTTACAGTCCCAGGGAATGGTTACAGTGACTGTCAGAGGGACCTGCACCCTGTCAGTCTCCAATCGGCGTTACAGTCCCAGGAAACGGGTACAGTGACTGTCAGAGGGAACTGCACCCTGTCCGTCTCCAAACGCGATTACACTCCCAGGGAATGGTTACAGAGACTGTCAAAGGGAACTGCACCCTCTCAGTCTCCAATCAGCGTTACAGTCCCAGGGAATGATTACAGTGACTGTCAGAGGGAACTGCACCCTGTCAGTCTCCAGTCGGTGTTACAGTCCCAGGAAACGGTTACAGTGACTGTCAGAGGGAACTGCACCCTGTCAGCCTCCAATCAGCGTTACAGTCCCAGGGAACGGTTACAGTGACTGTCAGAGGGAACTGCACCCTGTCCGTCTACAAACGGTGTTACATTCCCAGGGAAAGTTTACAGTGACTGTCAGAGGGAACTGCACTCTGTCAGTCTCCAATCAGCATAACAGTCCCAGTGAATGGTTACAGTGACTGTCAGAGGGAGCTGCACCCTGTCAGTCTCCAATCAGTGTTACAGTCCCAGAGAAGAGTTACAGTGACTGTCAGAGGGAACTGCACCCTGTCAGTCTCCAATCGGCGTTACAGTCCCAGGGAACGGTTACAGTGACTGCCAGAGGGAACTGCACCCTGTCAGTCTCCAGTCGGTGTTACAGTCCCAGGAAACAGTTACAGTGACTGTCAGAGGGAACAGCACCCTATCAGGCTCCAATCAGTGTTACAGTCCCAGGGAACGGTTACAGTGACTGTCAGAGGGAACTGCACCCTGTCCGCCTCGATTCGGCGTTACAGTCCTAGTGAATGGTAACAGTGACTGTCAGAGGGAACTGCACCCTGTCGGTCTCCAATCGGCGTTACAGTCCTAGGGAACGGTTACAGTGACTGTCAGAGGGAATTGCACCCTGTCCCTCTCCAATCAGCTTTACAGTCCAGGGAATGGTTACAGTGACTGTCAGAGGGAACTGCAATCTGTCAGTCTCCAATCGGCATTACAGTCCCAGTGAATGGTTACAGTGACTGTCAGAGGGAGCTGCATCCTGTCCATCTCCAATCAGCGTTACAGTCCCAGGGAACGAGGACAGTGACTGTCAGAGGTAACTGCACCCAGTCAGTCTCCAATCGGCGTTACAGTCCCAGGAAATGGTTCCAGTGACTGTCAGAGGGAACTGCAATCTGTCAGTCTCCAATCGGCATTACAGTCCCAGTGAATGGTTACAGTGACTGTCAGAGGGAGCTGCACCCTGTCCATCTCCAATCAGTTGTACAGTCCCAGTGAATGGTTACAGTGACTGTCAGAGGGAACTGCACACTGTCCGCCTGGATTCGGCGTTACAGTCCCAGGAAATGGTTACAGTGACTGTCAGAGGGAACTGCACCCTGTCAGTCTCCAATCGGCGTTACAGTCCCAGGGAAGGATTACAGTGACTGTCAGAGGGAACTGCACCGTGTCAGTCTCCAATCAGTGTTACAGTCCCAGGGAACGAGGACAGTGACTGTCAGAGGGAACTGCACCCTGTCAGTCTCCAATCGGCGTTTCAGTCCCAGGGAACGATTACAGTGACTGTCAGAGGGAACTGCACCCTGTCAGTCTCTAATCAGCGTTACAGTCCCAGGGAATGGTAACAGTGACTGTCAGAGGGAACTGCAATGTGTCAGTCTCCAATCGCATTACAGTCCCAGGGAATGGTTACAGTGACTGTCAGAGGGAGCTGCACCCTGTCCATCTCCAATCAGCATTACAGTCCCAGGGAACGATTACAGTGACTGTCAGAGGGAACTGCACCCTGTCAGTCTCCAATCGGCGTTACAGTCCCAGTGAATGGTTACAGTGACTGTCAGAGGGAGCTGCACCCTGTCAGTCTCCAATCGACGTTACAGTCCCAGGGAACGAGGACAGTGACTGTCAGAGGGAACTGCACCCTGTCAGTCTCCAATCGGCGTTACAGTCCCAGGGAACGGTTACAGTGACTGTCAGAGGGAACTGCACCCTGTCAGTCTCCAATCGGCGTTACAGCCCCAGGGAACAGTAACAGTGACTGCCAGAGGGAACTTCACCCTGTCAGTCTCCAATCGGCATTACAGTCCCAGGGAATGGTTACAGTGACTGTCAGAGGGAACTGCACTCTGTCAGTCTCCAATCGGCGTTACAGTCCCAGTGAATGGTTACAGTGACTGTCAGAGGGAGCAGCACCCTGTCAGTCTCCAATCAACGTTACAGTCCCAGGGAATGGTTACAGTGACTGTCAGAGGGAACTGTTGTCTGTCCGTCTCCAATCGGCGTTACAGTCCCAGGGAACGTTTACAGTGACTGTCAGAGGGAACTGCACCCTGTCAGCCTCCAATCAGCGTTACAGTCCCAGGGAATGATTACAGTGACTGTCAGAGGGAACTGCACCCTGTCAGTCTCCAGTCGGTGTTACAGTCCCAGGAAACGGTTACAGTGACTGTCAGAGGGAACTGCACCCTGTCAGCCTCCAATCAGCGTTACAGTCCCAGGGAACGGTTACAGTGACTGTCAGAGGGAACTGCACCCTGTCCGTCTACAAACGGTGTTACATTCCCAGGGAAAGTTTACAGTGACTGTCAGAGGGAACTGCACTCTGTCAGTCTCCAATCAGCATAACAGTCCCAGTGAATGGTTAGTGACTGTCAGAGGGAGCTGCACCCTGTCAGTCTCCAATCAGTGTTACAGTCCCAGGGATGGGTTACAGTGACTGTCAGAGGGAACTGCACCCTGTCAGTCTCCAATCGGCGTTACAGTCCCAGGGAACGGTTACAGTGACTGCCAGAGGGAACTGTACCCTGTCAGTCTCCAGTCGGTGTTACAGTCCCAGGAAACAGTTACAGTGACTGTCAGAGGGAACAGCACCCTATCAGTCTACAATCAGCGTTACAGTCCCAGGGAACGGTTACAGTGACTGTCAGAGGGAACTGCACCCTGCCCGCCTCGATTCGGCGTTACAGTCCCAGGGAATGGCAACAGTGACTGTCAGAGGGAACTGCACCCTGTCGGTCTCCAATCGGCGTTACAGTCCCAGGGAACGGTTACAGTGACTGTCAGAGGGAATTGCACCCTGTCCGTCTCCAATCAGCGTTACAGTCCAGGGAATGGTTACAGTGACTGTCTGAGGGAACTGCAATCTGTCAGTCTCCAATCGGCATTACAGTCCCAGTGAATGGTTACAGTGACTGTCAGAGGGAGCTGCATCCTGTCCATCTCCAATCAGCGTTACAGTCCCAGGGAATGCTTACAGTGACTGTCAGAGGTAACTGCACCCTGTCAGTCTCCAATCGGCGCTACAGTCCCACGGAACGTTTACAGTGACTGTCAGAGGGAACTGCACCCTGTCAGTCTCCAATCGGCGTTACAGTCCCAGGGAACGGTTACAGTGACTGTCAGAGGTAACTGCACCCTGTTTGTCTCCAATCGGCGTTAGAGTCCCAGGGAACGGTTACAGTTACTGTCAGAGGGAACTGCACCGTGTCCGCCTCCAATCAGCGTTACAGTCCCAGGGAATGGTTACAGTGACTGTCAGAGGGAACTGCACCCTGTCAGTCTCCAATCGGCGTTAGAGTCCCAGGAAACGGATACAGTGACTGTCAGAGGGAACTGCACCCTGTCCGTCTCCAAACGCGATTACACTCCCAGGGAATGGTTACAGAGACTGTCAAAGGGAACTGCACCCTCTCAGTCTCCAATCAGCGTTACAGTCCCAGGGAATGATTACAGTGACTGTCAGAGGGAACTGCACCCTGTCAGTCTCCAGTCGGTGTTACAGTCCCAGGAAACGGTTACAGTGACTGTCAGAGGGAACTGCACCCTGTCAGTCTGCAATCAGCGTTACAGTCCCAGGGAACGGTTACAGTGACTGTCAGAGGGAACTGCACCCTGTCCGTCTACAAACGGTGTTACATTCCCAGGGAAAGTTTACAGTGACTGTCAGAGGGAACTGCACTCTGTCAGTCTCCAATCAGCATAACAGTCCCAGTGAATGGTTACAGTGACTGTCAGAGGGAATTGCACCCTGTCCGTCTCCAATCAGCGTTACAGTCCAGGGAATGGTTACAGTGACTGTCTGAGGGAACTGCAATCTGTCAGTCTCCAATCGGCATTACAGTCCCAGTGAATGGTTACAGTGACTGTCAGAGGGAGCTGCATCCTGTCCATCTCCAATCAGCGTTACAGTCCCAGGGAATGCTTACAGTGACTGTCAGAGGGAACTGCACCCTGTCAGTCTCCAATCGGCGCTACAGTCCCACGGAACGTTTACAGTGACTGTCAGAGGGAACTGCACCCTGTCAGTCTCCAATCGGCGTTACAGTCCCAGGGAACGGGAACAGTGACTGTCAGAGGTAACTGCACCCTGTTTGTCTCCAATCGGCGTTACAGTCCCAGGGAACGGTTACAGTGACTGTCTGAGGGAACTGCACTCTGTCAGTCTCCAATCGGCGTTACAGTCCCAGGGAACGGTTACAGTTACTGTCAGAGGGAACTGCACCCTGTCCGCCTCCAATCAGCGTTACAGTCCCAGTGAATGGTTACAGTGACTGTCAGAGGGAACTGCACCCTGTCAGTCTCCAATCGGCGTTACAGTCCCAGGAAACGGATACAGTGACTGTCAGAGGGAACTGCACCCTGTCCGTCTCCAAACGCGATTACACTCCCAGGGAATGGTTACAGAGACTGTCAAAGGGAACTGCACCCTGTCAGTCTCCAATCAGCGTTACAGTCCCAGGGAATGATTACAGTGACTGTCAGAGGGAACTGCACCCTGTCAGTCTCCAGTCGGTGTTACAGTCCCAGGAAACGGTTACAGTGACTGTCAGAGGGAACTGCACCCTGTCAGTCTCCAATCAGCGTTACAGTCCCAGGGAACGGTTACAGTGACTGTCAGAGGGAACTGCACCCTGTCCGTCTACAAACGGTGTTACATTCCCAGGGAAAGTTGACAGTGACTGTCAGAGGGAACTGCACTCTGTCAGTCTCCAATCAGCATAACAGTCCCAGTGAATGGTTACAGTGACTGTCAGAGGGAGCTGCACCCTGTCAGTCTCCAATCAGTGTTACAGTCCCAGGGAAGGGTTACAGTGACTGTCAGAGGGAACTGCACCCTGTCAGTCTCCAATCGGCGTTACAGTCCCAGGGAACGGTTACAGTGACTGCCAGAGGGAACTGCGCCCTGTCCGTCTCCAATCAGCGTTACAGTCCAAGGAATGGTTACAGTGACTGTCAGAGGGAACTGCAATCTGTCAGTCTTCAATCGGCATTACAGTCCCAGTGAATGGTTACAGTGACTGTCAGAGGGAGCTGCACCCTGTCCATCTCCAATCAGCGTTACAGTCCCAGGGAATGGTTACAGTGACTGTCAGTGGGAACTGCACCCTGTCAGTCTCCAATCGGCGTTACAGTCCCAGTGAATGGTTACAGTGACTGTCAGTGGGAGCTGCACCCTGTCAGTCTCCAATCAGCGTTACACTCCCAGGGAATGGTTACAGTGACTGTCAGAGGGAACTGCAATCTGTCAGTCTCCAATCAGCATTACAGTCCCAGTGAATGGTTACAGTGACTGTCAGAACAAGCCGCAGCCTGTCCATCTCCAATCAGCGTTACAGTCCCAGGGAATGGCTCCAGTGACTGTCAGTGGGAACTGCACCCTGTGTGTCTCCAATCGGCGTTACAGTCCCAGTGAATGGTTACAGTGACTGTCAGAGGGAACTTCACCCTGTCAGTCTCCAATCAGCGTTACAGTCCCAGGGAACGAGGACAGTGACTGTCAGAGGCAACTGCAATCTGTCAGTCTCCAATCGGCGTTACAATCCCAGGGAACGTTCACAGTGACTGTCAGAGGGAACTGGACCCTGTCCGTCTCCAATCGGCGTTACAGTCCCAGTGAACGGTTACAGTGACTGTCAGAGGGAACTGCACCCTGTCAGTCTCCAATCGGCATGACAGTCCCAGTGAATGGTTACAGTGACTGTCAGAGGGAACTGCACCCTGTCAGTCTCCAATCGGCGTTACAGTCCCAGTGAACGGTTACAGTGACTGTCAGAGGGAACTGCACCCTGTCAGTCTCCAATCGGCGTTACAGTCCCAGGGAACGGTTACAGTGACTGTCAGAGGGAACTGCACTCTGTCCGTCTCCAATCGGCATTACAGTCCCAGGGCATGGTTACAGTGACTGTCAGAGGGAACTGTTGTCTGTCCGCCTCCAATCGGCGTTACAGTCCAGGGAACGGTTACAGTGACTGTCAGAGGGAACTGTTGTCTGTCCGTCTCCAATCAGCATTACAGTCCCAGTGAATGGTTACAGTGACTGTCAGAACAAGCCGCAGCCTGTCCATCTCCAATCAGCGTTACAGTCCCAGGGAATGGCTCCAGTGACTGTCAGTGGGAACTGCACCCTGTGTGTCTCCAATCGGCGTTACAGTCCCAGTGAATGGTTACAGTGACTGTCAGAGGGAACTGCACCCTGTCAGTCTCCAATCGGCGTTACAGTCCCAGTGAACGGTTACAGTGACTGTCAGAGGGAACTGCACCCTGTCAGTCTCCAATCGGCGTTACAGTCCCAGGGAACGGTTACAGTGACTGTCAGAGGGAACTGCACTCTGTCCGTCTCCAATCGGCATTACAGTCCCAGGGCATGGTTACAGTGACTGTCAGAGGGAACTGTTGTCTGTCCGCCTCCAATCGGCGTTACAGTCCAGGGAACGGTTACAGTGACTGTCAGAGGGAACTGTTGTCTGTCCGTCTCCAATCGGCATTACAGTCCCAGGGAACGAGGACAGTGACTGTCAGAGTGAACTGCAATCTGTCAGTCTCCAATCGGCGTTACAGTCCCAGGGAACGGTCACAGTGACTGTCAGAGGGAACTGGACCCTGTCTGTCTCCAATCGGCGTTACAGTCCCAGTGAACGGTTACAGTGACTGTCAGAGGGAACTGCACCCTTTCAGTCTCCAATCGGCGTGACAGACCCAGTGAATGCTTACAGTGACTATCAGAGGGAACTGCACCCTGTCAGTCTCCAATCGGCGTTACAGTCCCAGGGAATGGTTACAGTGACTGTCAGAGGGAACTGCACTCTGTCAGTCTCCAATCGGCGTTACAGTCCCAGTGAATGGTTACAGTGACTGTCAGAGGGAGCTGCACCCTGTCAGTCTCCAATCGGCGTTACAGTGCCAGGGAACGGTTACAGTGACTGTCAGAGGGAACTGCACCCTGTCAGTCTCCAATCGGCGTTACAGTCCCAGGAAATGGTTACAGTGACTGTCAGAGGGAACTGCACCCTGTCAGTCTCCAATCGGCATTACAGTCCCAGGGAATGGTTACAGTGACTGTCAGAGGGAACTGCACCCTGTCAGTCTCCAATCAGCGTTACAGTCCCAGGGAACGGTTACAGTGACTGTCAGAGGGAACTGCACCCTGTCCGTCTACAAACGGTGTTACATTCCCAGGGAAAGTTTACAGTGACTGTCAGAGGGAACTGCACTCTGTCAGTCTCCAATCAGCATAACAGTCCCAGTGAATGGTTACAGTGACTGTCAGAGGGAGCTGCACCCTGTCAGTCTCCAATCAGTGTTACAGTCCCAGGGAAGGGTTACAGTGACTGTCAGAGGGAACTGCACCCTGTCAGTCTCCAATCGGCGTTACACTCCCAGGGAACGGTTACAGTGACTGCCAGAGGGAACTGCGCCCTGTCTGTCTCCAATCAGCGTTACAGTCCAGGGAATGGTTACAGTGACTGTCACAGGGAACTGCAATCTGTCAGTCTTCAATCGGCATTACAGTCCCAGTGAATGGTTACAGTGACTGTCAGAGGGAGCTGCACCCTGTCCATCTCCAATCAGCGTTACAGTCCCAGGGAATGGTTACAGTGACTGTCAGTGGGAACTGCACCCTGTCAGTCTCCAATCGGCGTTACAGTCCCAGTGAATGGTTACAGTGACTGTCAGTGGGAGCTGCACCCTGTCAGTCTCCAATCAGCGTTACACTCCCAGGGAATGGTTACAGTGACTGTCAGAGGGAACTGCAATCTGTCAGTCTCCAATCAGCATTACAGTCCCAGTGAATGGTTACAGTGACTGTCAGAATGAGCTGCAGCCTGTCCATCTCCAATCAGCGTTACAGTCCCAGGGAATGGCTCCAGTGACTGTCAGTGGGAACTGCACCCTGTGTGTCTCCAATCGGCGTTACAGTCCCAGTGAATGGTTACAGTGACTGTCAGAGGGAACTTCACCCTGTCAGTCTCCAATCAGCGTTACAGTCCCAGGGAACGAGGACAGTGACTGTCAGAGGCAACTGCAATCTGTCAGTCTCCAATCGACGTTACAATCCCAGGGAACGTTCACAGTGACTGTCAGAGGGAACTGGACCCTGTCCGTCTCCAATCGGCGTTACAGTCCCAGTGAACGGTTACAGTGACTGTCAGAGGGAACTGCACCCTGTCAGTCTCCAATCGGCATGACAGTCCCAGTGAATGGTTACAGTGACTGTCAGAGGGAACTGCACCCTGTCAGTCTCCAATCGGCGTTACAGTCCCAGTGAACGGTTACAGTGACTGTCAGAGGGAACTGCACCCTGTCAGTCTCCAATCGGCGTTACAGTCCCAGGGAACGGTTACAGTGACTGTCAGAGGGAACTGCACTCTGTCCGTCTCCAATCGGCATTACAGTCCCAGGGCATGGTTACAGTGACTGTCAGAGGGAACTGCACCCTGTCAGTCTCCAATCGGCGTTACAGTCCCAGGGAACGGTTACAGTGACTGTCAGAGGGAACTGTTGTCTGTCCGTCTCCAATCGGCATTACAGTCCCAGGGAATGGTTACAGTGACTGTCAGAGGGAACTGTTGTCTGTCCTCCTCCAATCGGCGTTACAGTCCCAGGGAATGGTTACAGTGACTGTCAGAGGGAACTGCACCCTGTCAGTCTCCAATCAGCGTTACAGTCCCAGGGAACGAGGACAGTGACTGTCAGAGTGAACTGCAATCTGTCAGTCTCCAATCGGCGTTACAGTCCCAGGGAACGGTCACAGTGACTGTCAGAGGGAACTGGACCCTGTCTGTCTCCAATCGGCGTTACAGTCCCAGTGAACGGTTACAGTGACTGTCAGAGGGAACTGCACCCTTTCAGTCTCCAATCGGCATGACAGACCCAGTGAATGCTTACAGTGACTGTCAGAGGGAACTGCACCCTGTCAGTCTCCAATCGGCGTTACAGTCCCAGGGAATGGTTACAGTGACTGTCAGAGGGAACTGCACTCTGTCAGTCTCCAATCGGCGTTACAGTCCCAGTGAATGGTTACAGTGACTGTCAGAGGGAGCTGCACCCTGTCAGTCTCCAATCGGCGTTACAGTGCCAGGGAACGGTTACAGTGACTGTCAGAGGGAACTGCACCCTGTCAGTCTCCAATCGGCGTTACAGTCCCAGGAAATGGTTACAGTGACTGTCAGAGGGAACTGCACCCTGTCAGTCTCCAATCGGCATTACAGTCCCAGGGAATGGTTACAGTGACTGTCAGAGGGAACTGCACTCTGTCCGTCTCCAATCGGCGTTACAGTCCCAGGGAATGGTTACAGTGACTGTCAGAGGGAACTGCACTCTGTCAATCTCCAGTCGGCGTTACAGTCCAGGGAACGGTTACAGTGACTGTCAGAGGGAACTGCACTCTGTCCGTCTCCAATCGGCATTACAGTGCAGGGAACGGTTACAGTGACTGTCAGAGGGAACTGCACTCTGTCCGTCTCCAATCGGCATTATAGTCCCAGGGAATGGTTACAGTGACTGTCAGAGGGAACTGTTGTCTGTCCTCCTCCCATGGAACGGTTACAGCGACTGTCAGAGGGAACTGTTGTCTCTCCGTCTCCAATCGGCGTTACAGTCCCATGGAACGGTTACAGCGACTGTCAGAGGGAACTGTTGTCTGTCCGTCTCCAATCGGCGTTACAGTCCCATGGAACGGTTACAGCGACTGTCAGAGGGAACTGTTGTCTGTCCGTCTCCAATCGGCGTTACAGTCCCAGTGAACGGTTACAGTGACTGTCAGAGGGAACTGCACCCTGTCAGTCTCCAATCGGCATGACAGTCCCAGTGAATGGTTACAGTGACTGTCAGAGGGAACTGCACCCTGTCAGTCTCCAATCGGCGTTACAGTCCCAGTGAACGGTTACAGTGACTGTCAGAGGGAACTGCACCCTGTCAGTCTCCAATCGGCGTTACAGTCCCAGGGAACGGTTACAGTGACTGTCAGAGGGAACTGCACTCTGTCCGTCTCCAATCGGCATTACAGTCCCAGGGCATGGTTACAGTGACTGTCAGAGGGAACTGTTGTCTGTCCGCCTCCAATCGGCGTTACAGTCCAGGGAACGGTTACAGTGACTGTCAGAGGGAACTGTTGTCTGTCCTCCTCCAATCGGCGTTACAGTCCCAGGGAATGGTTACAGTGACTGTCAGAGGGAACTGCACCCTGTCAGTCTCCAATCAGCGTTACAGTCCCAGGGAACGAGGACAGTGACTGTCAGAGTGAACTGCAATCTGTCAGTCTCCAATCGGCGTTACAGTCCCAGGGAACGGTCACAGTGACTGTCAGAGGGAACTGGACCCTGTCTGTCTCCAATCGGCGTTACAGTCCCAGTGAACGTTTACAGTGACTGTCAGAGGGAACTGCACCCTTTCAGTCTCCAATCGGCATGACAGACCCAGTGAATGCTTACAGTGACTGTCAGAGGGAACTGCACCCTGTCAGTCTCCAATCGGCGTTACAGTCCCAGGGAATGGTTACAGTGACTGTCAGAGGGAACTGCACTCTGTCAGTCTCCAATCGGCGTTACAGTCCCAGTGAATGGTTACAGTGACTGTCAGAGGGAGCTGCACCCTGTCAGTCTCCAATCGGCGTTACAGTGCCAGGGAACGGTTACAGTGACTGTCAGAGGGAACTGCACCCTGTCAGTCTCCAATCGGCGTTACAGTCCCAGGAAATGGTTACAGTGACTGTAAGAGGGAACTGCACCCTGTCAGTCTCCAATCGGCATTACAGTCCCAGGGAATGGTTACAGTGACTGTCAGAGGGAACTGCACTCTGTCCGTCTCCAATCGGCGTTACAGTCCCAGTGAACGGTTACAGTGACTGTCAGAGGGAACTGCACCCTGTCAGTCTCCAATCGGCATTACAGTCCCAGGGAATGGTTACAGTGACTGTCAGAGGGAACTGCACTCTGTCCGTCTCCAATCGGCATTACAGTCCCAGTGCATGGTTACAGTGACTGTCAGAGGGAACTGTTGTCTGTCCGCCTCCAATCGGCGTTACAGTCCAGGGAACGGTTACAGTGACTGTCAGAGGGAACTGTTGTCTGTCCATCTCCAATCGGCGTTACAGTCCAGGGAACGGTTACAGTGACTGTCAGAGGGAACTGTTGTCTGTCTGTCTCCAATCGGCATTACAGTCCCAGGGAATGGTTACAGTGACTGTCAGAGGGAACTGTTGTCTGTCCTCCTCCAATCGGCGTTACAGTCCCAGGGAATGGTTACAGTGACTGTCAGAGGGAACTGCACCCTGTCAGTCTCCAATCAGCGTTACAGTCCCAGGGAACGAGGACAGTGACTGTCAGAGTGAACTGCAATCTGTCAGTCTCCAATCGGCGTTACAGTCCCAGGGAACGGTCACAGTGACTGTCAGAGGGAACTGCAATCTGTCAGTCTCCAATCGGCGTTACAGTCCCAGGGAATGGCTCCAGTGACTGTCAGTGGGAACTGCACCCTGTGAGCCTCCAATCGGCGTTACAGTCCCAGTGAATGGTTACAGTGACTGTCAGAGGGAACTGCACCCTGTCAGTCTCCAATCAGCGTTACAGTCCCAGGGAACGAGGACAGTGACTGTCAGAGGGAACTGCAATCTGTCAGTCTCCAATCGGCGTTACAGTCCCAGGGAACGTTCACAGTGAGTGTCAGAGGGAACTGGACCCTGTCCGTCTCCAATCGGCGTTACAGTCCCAGTGAACGGTTACAGTGACTGTCAGAGGGAACTGCACCCTGTCAGTCTCCAATCGGCATGACAGTCCCAGTGAATGGTTACAGTGACTGTCAGAGGGAACTGCACCCTGTCAGTCTCCAATCGGCGTTACAGTCCCAGGGAACGGTTACAGTGACTGTCAGAGGGAACTGCACTCTGTCCGTCTCCAATCGGCATTACTGTCCCAGGGAATGGTTACAGTGACTGTCAGAGGGAACTGTTGTCTGTCCGCCTCCAATCGGCGTTAAAGTCTAGGGAACAGTTACAGTGACTCTCAGAGGGAACTGTTGTCTGTCCGTCTCCAATCAGCATTACAGTCCCAGGGAATGGTTACAGTGACTGTCAGAGGGAGCTGTTGTCTGTCCTCCTCCAATCGGCATTACAGTCCCAGGGAATGGTTACAGTGACTGTCAGATGGAACTGCACCCTGTCAGTCTCCAATCAGCGTTACAGTCCCAGGGAACGAGGACAGTGACTGTCAGAGTGTACTGCAATCTGTCAGTCTCCAATCGGCGTTACAGTCCCAGGGAACGGTCACAGTGACTGTCAGAGGGAACTGGACCCTGTCCGTCTCCAATCGGCGTTACAGTCCCAGTGAACGGTTACAGTGACTGTCAGAGGGAACTGCACCCTCTCAGTCTCCAATCGGCATTACAGTCCCAGGGAATGGTTACAGTGACTGTCAGAGGGAACTGCACTCTGTCAGTCTCCAATCGGCGTTACAGTCCCAGGGAATGGTTACAGTGACTGTCAGAGGGAACTGCACTCTGTCAGTCTCCAATCGGCGTTACAGTCCCAGTGAATGGTTACAGTGACTGTCAGAGGGAGCTGCACCCTGTCAGTCTCCAATCGGCGTTACAGTCCCAGGAAATGGTTACAGTGACTGTCAGTGGGAACTGCACCCTGTCAGTCTCCAATCGGCATTACAGTCCCAGGGAATGGTTACAGTGACTGTCAGAGGTAACTGCACTCTGTCCGTATCCAATCGGCATTACAGTCCCAGGGAATGGTTACAGTGACTGTCAGAGGGAACTGTTATCTGTCCTCCTCCAATCGGCTTTACAGTCCCAGGGAACGGTTACAGTGACTGTCAGAGGGAACTGCACTCTGTCAGTCTCCAATCGGCGTTACAGTCCCAGGGAACGGTTACAGCGACTGTCAGAGGGAACTGCACTCTGTCAGTCTCCAATCGGCGTTACAGTCCCAGTGAATGGTTACAGTGACTGTCAGAGGGAGCTGCACCCTGTCAGTCTCCAATCGGCGTTACAGTCCCAGGGAATGGTTACAGTGACTGTCAGAGGGAACTGCACTCTGTCCGTCTCCAATCGGCGTTACAGTGCAGGGAACGGTTACAGTGACTGTCAGAGGGAACTGCACTCTGTCCGTCTCCAATCGGCGTTACAGTCCCAGTGAACGGTTACAGTGACTGTCAGAGGGAACTGCACCCTGTCCGTCTCCAATCGGCGTTACAGTCCCAGTGAACGGTTACAGAGACTGTGAGAGGGAGCTGCACCCTGTCCGTCTCCAATCGGCGTTACAGTCCCAGGGAACGGTTACAGTGACTGTCAGAGGGAACTGCACTCTGCCAATCTCCAATCAGCGTTACAGTCCCAGTGAGAGAGCGCTGTTGTGTTGTGGTGCACCAGGAAGAGCGGATCAGTCAGTGAGTGGATGAGGGAGCGGTGTGAGCTCTCTGAGCTGAGCTAACATGTTCCTGACCATTACCGTGCTCGCTGCCTGTCTGCTGCTCCCTGAGGGTGAGCATCTCCCTGGACCTGTCGCTGCTGTGACCCCCCGCTCGGCTGGCGGGGACGGGTTGCTGCTGCTCCCACACTCAGCCCCTCTGCTGACCGGCTTCTCTCTGTTTCTCTCCTTTCAGTCGAGCCCCAGAATCTCGCGATCACGGGGGAGAGTTCGATTAACGTGACCGTCGGAGACACCGCAAACTTTACCGTGAAGCCGTCCGCTGCCGTGAGGAATGGGAACTGGGAATTCACTGGCAAGAATATTGGCCTGTGGATCGGTTCATCTGCTTCTATCAGCAATGAGTATCAGTCCAGGGCTGTGATTCTCACACCCAATGGATCTCTGGTGTTGAAGTCAGTGACAAGCTCAGACAGTGGGGAGTACACTGTTACCATGGTCCCCGAGGTAGGGGCTCAAGCATCGAAGACTATCACCCTACATGTACTTGGTAAGAAGTTACTGTTGACTGGGGACCTGCTGGGATGGGTGGGGGGGCTCTATCAATTACACTGAGAAGGACCCTCTCCCCTTCTATTGTCTTGATGCATGTTTGACAAAGGGAGAAACGCAAAAGCTAAGCTGCACTTACACTCAGCTCCAGATCCCACACCCGACACCAGCCTCAGAGACGGTGCCCACCGCACCGGAGGGTATTGGCTGCAGAGGAATGGGGCGGCTCAGCTGTATGTGCCACCTGCCCACCCACACACACACAGCCCCTCTCCCCTCTCCCCCCCCCCCCCCCCCCCCCCTCCACCACCTGGGTCAAACCAATTCCCCCCCCCCAAAAGGCTCCAAATTTCTGTGCCCTCCCCCTCACCACCTCTCCCACCCAACCTCCTTTCCAGGCAGGGGTGCCAAGCTGAGGTCCCGGTGGGTGGGCAGCAGGGTGGGCACCGTTTCGTGGCATCCTGGCCCGCACTTTGTCCCTCAGCCGACAAACCAGGTGGAGGCGCAGCGTTCAAAAGTGCGGTTCCTGTTGTGGCATTGCAAGTGCAGTGGTTAAATGGTACAGAGTAAACTCACTGAACCTTCAATGCTTTGTGACATAGTTTGAAGGGTGGGTATTGGCTAGGTCCACAGTAATATCCCCAAACTCTTTACAGGAACAGTGCGACAGGATTTTATTTTCATAGAGGGTGTAAATTGTCTGTCCTACCCAGTACTTCTGCAATTCAGCACTCCCTGAGTGTTGTACTGAACTGTCAGCCCTGTTTTCTGTGTGCATGTTTCAAGATTGGAAACTACAGGGTTCTAACGGGGGTGGGGGGAGGGTAGAATTAGCCACAATTGTAGATAGGATAGTGAAGAAGGCATTTGGTATGCTTTTATTGGTCAGAGTATTGAGTTGGGAGGTAAGGCTGTGCAGGATATTGGTTCGGCCACTTTTGGAATATTGCGTGCAATTCTGCTCTCCTTCTGATTGGAAGGACATTGTGAAACTTGAAAGGGTTCAGAAAAGATTTACAAGGATGTTGCCAGAGTTGGAGGGTTTGAGCTACAGGGAGAGGTTGAACAGGCTGGGGCTGTTTTCCCTGGAGTGTTGGAGGCTGAGGGGTGACCTTATAGAGGTTTATAAAATCATGAGGGGCATGGATAAGGTAAATAGACAAGGTCTTTCTTTCCCTGTAGTTGGGGAGTCTGGAACTAGATGGCATAGGTTTAGGGTGAGAGGGGAAAAATTAAAAAGGGACCTAAAGGGAAACTTGTCACAAAGAGGGTGGTACGTGTATGGAATGAGCTGTTAGAGGAAGTGGTTGGGTGGAGGCTGGCGCAATGACAACATTTAAAAGGCATCTAAACTGGTATGTGAACAGGAAGGGTATGCAGGGATATGGGCCAAGTGCTGGCAAATGGGACTAGATTAGGTTAGGATATCTGGTTGGCATAGATGAGTCAGACCAAAGAATCTGTCTCCTTGCTGTACATCTCTTATGACTATGTCTCTAATTAGCATGGTCAAGAGTTCAGTGGGTGTTCCAGTAACCTTTCACCTGTGCATATAGAAATGAAATGACTTGGAAAAGGACAATAATTTGATATCTCCACTCACCAGTGATATAGATGGAATCACTCTTTCTTCAAACATACACAGCCCAAGTATCCCACCATATATATAGTTTGCAGAGTTGGTTTCTGATTCCTCAGATGAGTCAGCTGTCTCCAATGCATGTTGACATACATCTCAGCAAAGTAAAAATATGTTGTGTGAAGTCTGATTGAAGTGTGGTCAGCAGTTGGGACAATGGGAATTATTTTCAGACTGGTATTTGATGAGAAATCCTGTATGGGGAAGCTACATCTCCCAGCGACAACTCCAGTCCCTCATTCGAGGTAAAGGCATAATGGGAGATTTAGAGGTTTAATCCTCATGAACAATTCCCATTACGGACACTTGATCCAAATATGTTTATTGTGCTGGACACAATGATTGGTGGAGGGATGTTTAAGACTTTATCTGACATATCAAGTCAATTTTACCTTCAAAGTATTTCCACCCTTTGTTCCATACCCAATGTTATCAATAGATTTGCAGAATAAACCTACCTGTTATTGTGGGTAAGTGCTTGCCTGTGGAGGGAGGAAACTCTTGTCATTCTGCGTCGAAGGGTTGAGTTTAGAGTGTAGATTTCTAACAATCCGTCCAAGTGATTGAAATGGATGTGAATGTTTTGGTCGTAAAATGCACTCTTGAAACAGAACATTTATAATAATTGTACATTTACACGTACTCGGTGTAGCGGTCAGGTAAAGAGAGCTGTAAAATAATGTTATTTGGCACTGAGAAATCTCAGTAGACTTGAAACTCTATCCACAGCTCTGAAAAAACTGACGAGCCACAGTCACCAGGGAAAAGTTAGAAATATGATTGCTGTGGTTCACTCATGCGCAGGACCCAATGACCTGCAGCCCAGCATCAGAAAATAAGTGCATATGGTGAACTTACACCCCGGGTCTTAATCTCTCAAAATTCCTTAGCTCCTGGATGAATTCAAGTGGACTATTCCTTTTTAAGGAAGAGAGGAGATGGAAAGTCTTCAGGGTAATTGCTGGAAGCCTTTATTACGATTGCTAGTCAGAAAATAATCAAGCAGAGTGAACATGGTTTTATGAAAGGGGAATTTAGTGGGGTTATCTGAAGAAATATCAAGTTGGGATAAAAGGCAACACGCTGATGGATTTTCAACTTGGAGACGGTTAGAAAGGAAGTTCTAATGAAGGATTTTGAACAAGTTATGGGTTAAACTAAAAGAGCAGAAATCCGCCCCCAAGTGATCATCTTAGAATTGCTACAGGTAAACTGACGAAAGGTAAAGAGTATCAAGGAGTTAAGTGTATGGCGCAGGCGAAATGGGGCATTGGCACATGGCGAGGGGAGAGCGAAACTGTTCGAATGGGACGGGCTTCACTTGAGCCGTGTGTCCTGGGCGAATTGATGAAGTTGTGCTGCTGTCGAGAGAAAGTTTTAAACTAACTCGAGGGTGGGAGGGTAGAGAAGAAAGGAACTGTTAGCTTTCAAAGCAAAAGCATATCGCAGCATTTCCAGGCCACTGTTTAGATAGTGACACTCAGAGTGAGGCAGGAGGGACGGAGCGTGTCGTATGAAAACATATGAAGCATATAAAAAAACAGCAGCAAACAGGAGGCAAGAGGGAATATGGTTAAAAGGCAAAAATAATGGCTGTTTACTTGAACCCATGTCGTATTCATAACAAAATTAATGAATTATTGGCATAAATAGAGGTTTCATGGGAATGATCTTCTAACCACTACAGAGGCATGTTTACAGTGAGATCAAAACTGGGATGTTGAAGGGGAGTGTGACTTTTCCAAAAGGCAGGCAGGATGGAAAGGCTAGAGGAGCAGTTTTGTTCATACAAGATGGGACAAGGACGAGAAATCATCCTGGATTGGACTGCGTAGAATCCATAGGTGCGGAAGTGAAAAATAGCAAGGGGGAGAGAGGACATTGGTGGGAATGGTCTATCAGCGGATTAACAGTGTCAATACTGTCGAACCGAAAGTAAGTTAGGAAAGAATGAAGGTATGCAAAAAAAAAGGCAGTGCGTGCGTTGTTGGTGACTTCAATCTTCATGGAGATTGGAGAAATAAACCTGGCAAAAGTAGGCACATGGAAAAAGTCAGACTGTATGCAGGACACTTTCCTGGAACAAAATATAATGGACCCAAACATGAATCAGGTGCTCTTGGATCTGGTAATGTGTAACGAGGCAGGTTTAATAAATGATCTCAGAGCAAATGATCCACGAGGGAATAATGCCCATGACATGGTAGAATTTAGCATTCAGTTTGAGGGGAAGAGTTGGCTGGAGTGGACTAGGGAAGGAGGTTAGCAGAAAAGATGGTTGAGGAACAATGGCTGCTGATTAACAAAAGAGGTGGCATAGTGGCTCAGTGGTTAGCACGGCTGCCTCACGGCGTCAGGGACCCGGGTTCGATTCCAGCCTCAGGCGACTCTCTGTGTTGAGTTTACACATTCTTCCCGTGTCTGCGTGGGTTTCCTCTGGGTGCTCCAGTTTCACCCACAGTCCAAAGATGTGCGGGTTAGGGTGGACTGGCCGTGGTAAACTGTCCCATAGTGTCCAGGGATGTGCAGGTTAGGGTGGACTGGCCATAGTAAATTGTACCATAGTGCCCAGGGATGTGCAGGTTAGGGTGGACTGGCCATAGTAAATTGTCCCATAGTGCCCAGGGATGTGTAGGTTAGGGTGGACTGGCCATAGTAAATTGTCCCATAGTACCCAGGGATGCGCAGGTTAGGGTGGATTGGCCAAACAAAATTGTCCCATAGTGCCCAGCGAAGTGTAGATCAGATCAAGGGAAATGTAGAGTGAAAGGGTGGGGAATGGATCTGGGTGGGATACTCCTCAGAGGGTCAGTGTTGGGCCAAATGGCCTGTTTCCACACTGTAGGGATTCTGTGGTTCTATGATTGTTCAGGATTAACAGCAAAAAAAAAACATAGTCTAGTCACAAAGGATTCCAGGAAGGGGACAAACCAGCCAGGGTTAAACAAAGAAGTTAAGGAGAGTATCAAATAAATAAAAATACAGCCATGATTAGCAAACTAGAAGACAGGGATTGTTTTAAAAATAGGTAAAACAAGGCTAAAACGTAATCTATCAGAAGGTAAACAATGACAGTAAACTCGCAAGTAACATAAAAATTGATAGTAAGTGCTTCTTAAAATATCCAAAGAGAGGAAAAAAGAATCCAAAATGAATATAAGTCCCTTAAAGAATGAGGCCGGGGAAATTATAATGGGGAGCCAGGAAGTGGCAGAGAGGTTAATTAAAAGTTTACATCAGTCTAAATAGTAAAGGCCACAATAACGAGAGAAAAAGAAAAACTTATTGAACTAAAGACCGATAAGTTCACTGGCTGGAATGTTTCTCGGATATTAAAGGAAGTGGCGATAGAGTTAGTGGATAAACTGGCAGTAATCTTCCACCGTGCTGCCCCCAAGTAACACATTTCCAAAACGCACTCGAAAGGTCCTGCACTCAAGGTTAATAACAGAAGAGCCTATGGTGTCAGAGGTAGCGTATCAGCATGGATAGAACAACGGGTCGGGGTAAGTGGAGGAGCACTTTCAGGAGAGCTGTAACTTTGTGAAGTTGTGAAGAGGTGGGTTTTTGGGGCCACAAGTATTTACAATCGACAATAATAACTCGTATGATGGAAGTTTGTGGATGACTCAAAACTAGGTGGGAAGGCAATTAGGGAGGATGACCCAAGCTCTCTACTGAGGGACGTGGATATTTTACGTGAATGGGCAAAGTATCGGGCCAATGGAATATCCTGTGGAAAACTGCAAGGCTTTATATGCACATTGGCAGGAAGAATAGTAGGGCTGAATATTATTTAAATAGAGAGTGACTGTAAAAAGCTGGGATTTGGAGTCTTTTTGCATGAATCACAAAAGCCAACATCTAAACTTAGTAGACAACTGAAATGTTGGTTTTTATTTCAAAGAGAATGAGGAATCCTTGAGGATGCTGAGTTTATACTCATTGGAGTTCAGAAGTGGGGGGTGGATCGAATTCAACCTTACGGAATACCGAATGGCCTGGACAGAGTAGATGTTGGTAGGAGAGACTAAGAGCTGAGGGCACAGCATTAGAGCAAAGGGAAGACCTTTTAGAATGGAGATAAAGAGAAGCTTCTTCAGCCAGAGAGTGGGGAATCCATGAGATTCACTGCCACAGAAGGATGTGGGGGTCAGATCATTGAGTATATTTAAGACTGAGATGGATAGGTTCCTGAGTATCAAGGGGGTGAAGGGTCAGGGGGAGAAAGCGGGAGAATGGAGGTTGAGAAACTTTGTCAGCCATGATTGGATAGCGGAGCAGACATGATGGGCTGAATGGCCTAACCTCTGCTATGGTCCTATGGTCTTAAGAATAAAAAATGGGGAAGCCTTGTGAAAAGCACTTGTCACAACTGGAGTAAAGTGAACAGGATTGGCATTGAAGGCCGTCCCAGGAAGGGAGGGGTATCATTCCAAAATATGAGGAGAAATATCTTCACTCAAAGGAGTGTGAGGATTTGGAATTCATTACCGAAGAGGGTTGTAAGAAACTTCGCAATTGAATAGAAATAAGGCTGGGACAGACATGTTTTTAGACTCTTGGGGAATGGAAGGATACAGGGAATGGGCGGGAAATTGTAGCTGATGCCTACGATGAGTCAAGATCCTGTGGTGTGTTGCACAGTCTCCATGGGCGAGATGATTTCCTTCAGCTCCTATCCCTTATGTTCCGTACCGTTGGAATACCATACTCCGACAGGGTGGTTGCTAAAGCGACAGATACTGTGTGTGTGTATTCCAACCCTTGACTGATTATCAGACTTAGGCCTCCCATTGAGTGCTCCATTTCTATCATACCGGAGAACTTGTCTATCCTGATGGCAAGTTCAGACCAAAAGATATTATTTGGACCAACGTCATCTCTTTTAACAATATTTGTTTCACATTTTACAGGTAATTCTTTTGAGTTCAATTTCCTGGGGGTGAAATCTACATTTTTTTCTGCATTTTGTTCAAGATATTCAAATAGTGACAAACTTATCTGTAATGGGCTGTTGATTGGCCCCATGGCAAATTTTCATTTGGTCCTCCACTCAGAGGGATGCAACTGTTTAACAGGAGCTCCCAAATAAATTCAGAGTAATCCTGCAACAACTCTATTTAGGTCTACTCCTTCATAGCATGGAGCTGAATGATAATCTTGTGTATTTTGACAGAATCTATCTCTGAGCCTATCGTCTCATCAGACAACGTAAGTCCCGTAGAACACAATGATACGGTGACTCTGAAATGCACTGCTTCAGGGCCAGTACAATCATATTACTGGCTTAGAGGAGATGCCATTGTCAATAATGGTGATAGAATTGTTCTCAGTCAAAGTAATGAAACCCTCACTGTGTCTGGAGTTTTGAGGACAGACGGAGGATTTATATGCCATGCATATAATGCAATTGATTGGAGCAGAAGTGAGCCGTATTATCTAAACGTTAGCTGTAAGTGTTACAGTAAATTCTTTCAACATTTTAGCTGCTTGTTGCCAAATGTAGTGAGATTAACATGGGGGAGTCGGAAGAGGAAATTACTTATATTTTTATATGTGAAATTTCTAACACATATTTTGCAAATCGAGCTTCAATGTTACTTATTTGGGTTGAGTGCGGATACAATTCCCCATCGGTTTGGAAAAATATGAGAAGTTGATTGATAAGACATTTGATTCTTGTGGAATCTCTTTAAAATTCTAATTTGACATAACATGAAGATTAAATATTTCCTGACCCCAAAGGTTGCGAACCAGAATTGGTACATCTTGCATTTTCTACAGATCTGTCAATCATCTTGCTGGTGATAGAATCGTACTAGACTTTGCATGAATTGTGTGAAAGAAAGCTTTCAATGACTTCCTAATGTCTAATCCATAATCAGCGCATTAAATGTGATCTGGAATTGGAAACTGCCCTCAGTCATGGTGAATATGAAACCCACTTTGATCGTCATCAGAGCACAATAAATTCCCTCTGTGTCATCTACTGAACACTAACCATGAGGCCATAACAAAAAAGAATAGGACAAGGCCATTCAGCCCCTATTCCATAGGATCATGGCTGATCCCACACATGTTCCTGCCCTTCCTTCATAACTCTTGATTCCCCTCCTGATCAAGAATCTGTCTACCTCAGCCTTAAATGTATGCAAGGACTCTGCCCCCCACAGTGACAAGGAGTTCCAAAGACTCACAATCTCGGAGAGAACAAATTCCGCCTCACCTCAGTCTGCAATTGGTGCCCCTTCGTTCTGAGCCTATGGCCTCTGGTCTGAGATTCTCCCCAGAGGAAAAACATTCTCTCAGCATTTACCCTGTCAAACCCCATTAAGAATCCTGCATGCTTCAATGAGATGACCGTTCATAGACCCAATCTCTACAGCCTTCGCTCAAAAGACAATCCCTCCATATCATTGATCGCCCTAGTGAACCTTCTCTGCTCCATCCAATGACATATTATCTTTTCTTAAATAAGGGGGCCAAAACTGCTCATAGCACTCCAGATGTGGCCCCACCAGCTCCTTGTACTGTTGCAGTAAGACTTCACTCTAATTCCTTTGAAATAATATTCCTTTGGCCTTCCTGATTGTCCCTTTCACCTGTGTGTGAGCTTTCCTGCACAAATACACCAAATCCCTTGGTGTTCCAATGTACTACAGTCTTTTGTTTTCCCCCAATTTGAATAATAATCTGTTCTTTGGCTTTTCCCTCCCAAATGAACAACTTCCCATTTGTCCACACAATACTTCCCACACAATACTGTATTCCCTTCACTTCGTATTATCCGAAGCCAGGAATCAAGGACGCCTTCCACAGTGGAATGATAATCTTCTTGTAATCTGGAGTCTAGAACTGCACAGCGTGATTGAGATAGGGATCAACAAACGTCCTGCAGAGGCGTTGTCTAATGATATCACGTCCATGATTTAATTGACTCCTCCCCCTCAATTTGCTCTGATCATGCCCTGTATTTGATTTGTCACTGATTCCATCAAACGATTCTCATTGAATCGTAGAAAAATACCACCAGGAGTAGGCCATTCGACCCCTCAAGCCTTCTCCACTCATTCAATGTGATCCCGGTTGACCATTCAGCTCAAACCCCTGTTCCCCCTCTCTCTATTTTGATCCCTTTCACCCTAAGAACTGTATCAAACGCCTTCTTGAAAACGTCATTGGTCCCAACCACCTTCCACGACAGGAATTTCTATAAGCTCCCCACTCTCTGGGTGAAGATGTTTCTCCCCTGTCAATGGGAGCATCCTTCCTGCTTTGATCCTGCCTAGTCCTGGACGTGTTTTAGAGGTTGCTATGAGATACCTCACTTGCTCTTCTGAACTGTAGTGAATATAGTCCTAGCCGATCCAATCTCTCCCCATAACACCACCTGGTCTGTAACTAAACTATTAATTTCTCTCCCCTAATTCCAACATTTTGTTCCTGATAATTTCAATTGGAATCCCCCAACTGGACAAGCCTAGCTGCAAGTTTCTTTTAATAATTGTCTTACAGCACACCTCTGGAGTTGGTGGGACTTGAACTCACGCCTCTTGGCTCAGAGGCACGTAAGCGAGCACTGAGCTACAGGGGAGCTCCATACTGCATCTTACCAACACAACCTTTGACTCCTCGCAACTTCCTTCAATCTGCTGTCGATTAGGCAATCACAACAATGTTATCGCAATCCCTAATTCCAAGTGATTGAATGTTGCAAAAGCTGATCCAATACCTCCATTGGATTTTCCCACCTGCTTCCTCCCAAAAGGACCCTTTCGGTGAGCCGAATCGAGTCAGGTTCCCAACAGACCAGCATCTGGGAAGAATTTAAGCCCGCGTCCACAGCCAAACCTGAGCTCCATTTTCCAGGCAAAACAATGCCCCCTTCCGTATCCTCAACAAGTCCCAGTATGAAAATTCCCGCCTAATTTCCTGTGCTTCCAACAGAGAAGGAAAAGCTACTGATGTGAACATCGATATGAGTTGGCCATTATTTCTTGATGTGGAGGTGCCGCTGTTGGACTGGGGTGTACAAAATTAAAAATCGCACAACACCAGGTTATAGTACCAACAGGTTTATTTGGAAGCACGAGCTTTCGGAGCGCTGCTCCTTCATCGGATGATGCTCCGAAAGCTAGTGCTTCCAAATAAGCCTGTTGCACTATAGCCTGGTGTTGTGTGATTTTTAACCTTTATTTCTTGTTTGCCTAATGCCAGAGACCTTCTGGTTCCTTTCACAGAAACATAGGAACAGACCATTCAGCCCCTTGAGACTGTTTCATCATTCGACCAGCTGGTATGTGGCCTGACTCTGTACACCTGCCTTTGTCCCATATGCCTTCGCATCTTTGCTTAACAAATGATTATCTATCTCAGATTTAAAATTAACCACTGATTTCAGCATCCACTAGCATTTGTGGAAGAGAGTTCCAAATATCTACCGCCCTTTGTATATAGAAACATCCTAACATCATTCTTGAATAGTCAGGCCCCATTTCCCAGGCTAATACCTCCAGGTAAAGAGTCCCCAACCAGTGGCAATAGTTTATGTTTATCTGTCCTGTCTTTTCCAGTTAATTTCTTGAAGACTTCAATCTGACCACGCCTTAACCTTCTAAATTCTAGAGAACACAGAGCTAATTTGTATAATCTCCTCTCGTAGCTTAACCCCTGAAGTCCAGGTAACATTCACGTAAACATTACATCAGATCAATATATCCTTCCTAAGATATGATGCCCAGATTTCTCACAGTACTCCAGTTGGGGTCTAACTGGGGTTTTCTACAACTGCAGTTAGGTATCACTATGTCTTTCGCTGTCTGTTTAATTTCATTGCTTTACATCTGTTCTTATATTGTTTTTCGATTCCTGGCAATCCTATTCTTCTTGTTCTGTCAACAACCTTTGACACATTCTTACACCTTTTTTTGCCTGTCACTGAAGTCAAAGCTAAAATGTTAGGATCATACAATGAGGAAGAACTTGCACTCACACCTCTCACCCTACTGGCCACAGGATATCCCCAAAATGTTTCAGAACCAATGTAACACATCAAAGTGTTGTCATTATTTTAACACGTGAAACTTCAGTGGTCAAAATCTGCAATGCAACATCCCATAAACCGCAATCGGAAAGAAAAAGACTTATTACCCTAATTTGATGATATTGGTGGGGGCTGAATGTTGGCAAAGGCACTCTCTTTATTGAGATATTTACTTCAGTCTGTCATTGTCTGTCAAGATTTGGAGATGCTGGTGTTGGACTGGGGTGTGCAAAGTTAAAAATCACACAACACCAGGTTATAGTCCAACAGGTTTATTTGGAAGCACTAGCTTTCGGAGCGCTCCATCAGGTGGTTGTGGAGTACAAGATCGTAGACGCAGGAATTATAGCAAAATGAGCTGCCCTCGGTGAGACTATCTGTGCCACAATGGTCAGACTGATCTAATCTAAAAAAATGGATTCTGTAAATCTGTCTCACCCAGGGCATCTCACACCTTAAATGCACTTTCTGGGCCAACATGGGACCAATTGTTAAAGTTCACTTGAGAATGTAACTTGTAAACTTTCTGCGATTTACATATCAAAGAACTGACACCAACATGTCCATTCTAAAAGATGAGAGACTTAAAAAGCATTCCAGGTCTTTTTCAGTTCAGTTACCTCACACTGTAAAATTTTGCTATAAATCCTGTGTCTATGATCTTATACTCTACAACCATCTGATGAAGGAGCTGCACTCTGAAAGCTAGTGTTTCCGAATAAACCTGTTGGACCATAACCTGGTGTTGTGTGATTTTTAACATCGTCCCTCAATTCAGTTTGAGAAAGTCCTTCATCGTCTCTTGTTTATGCATATTCATGCACTGTTTTGAAAAAAAAATGCTGTGCCCGCTTCCTCAAATTTCAGCTTCCTAAAGATTCAAACCAAATTCAGACAAAATGTTACAAAATACAATGTTACTTTCCATAGCCAGTGGCATCTGCAGTTAGATTCCATGAGGTTAAGATACATACTTCTAAAACACCTTGATCCTTAACTTCAGTCTTTACAGAATGTTATGAGCTGTTTGGCTTCCATCCATCTGATGTGATCATTAACCATCTCGGTAAGAGAGTAAAGGACGCGATGAGCACGATAAAGGCAATATAGCTCCTCTTTAATCTTAAAATCAAGACTAAGAACAAATAAATTCCTACAAATTACATATCTGAAAAAGCCTACATTTTGGAACAAAGCTTTTTTTCACATATGCAACTTAGCTCTTAGTTTTGTTTTCAATTTTTTGGGTTTTTATTCAACACTACGAGTGGCATGATTTGTGGACATAATGATTTGTGAAATAACTTATGTAGGCTTGTGTGTTGCATGCTAACTTTACAATCCAAGTGACATGTTGTAACTAATCGTGCGTTTGCTTTTAGATGGACCGGAATCTCTAAATATATCCATCAACCCACAACATGATTTATACATTTTGGGGTCAAATGTGATTTTTACCTGTTCTGCCATTTCAAAACCCGTTTCTGAATTTCAGTGGTACCTTAACGGGAATTCACTTCATAAATATGGACAGCAGCTAATCATTTCTGATATAACCTTGAATAACACTGGTATCTACACTTGTGAAGCCTTTAATACTGTGACCAAAAGATACAGCACAACAATGAGGGATATCATTGTGGTCGGTATGTAAGCCTGACTATCTTGTCGAATAGAAACGTCCTTGTAACTTGTGAAATCTGTTCGTGTTGTGTGGTAGATCTAGCTGTGTTTGTAGCAGTGGTAGTTGTGGTTGTTAATCACTGTCTCTCAAAAAGTATATTCAACTTTGTCCCTCATGTTTCGTCTGTCGTTTGTGAATTTACTGTAAAGTCGGAAAACAGTATCTCTATTCTGCTTCTGCCTGTGTTTTTTCTTTTGGAATCAAGTTTGAGGGGGTTGGTTTCTAGAACAGACACCCAATCCCCACTACCTCTTTGACAGACCTCATGATTTTGATGATGATGTTGATTTTTATTGTCATGTATACTCAAGTACAAAGTAGAATGAAAAGTGTACAATAATGCCACACAAGGTCCTATCTCAGATACAAGTACTTAGGTGCAGAATCTTAACAGCAAGATAGAAAGAGGGAACAGGGTTAAAGGTTTAGCATCGCAGTAATTATAGAAAAACGTGTGCAATAAGGTTAAAAGTTGCGCTTTGCAGACCTTCTTCAAAAGTCCACCACATCCTGGCAAGCGACCATCACGCCAGGCCAAGAGTCGGCCACACTGTGCCGAGAGTCTTGACTAAAGTTCACCTCGCCAGGCCGGCATGAATATCCACGTGTTTGTTTCATAAACTCAGTCATTGACAAGTGAGCACTCTTTGGAGGATATTCAGAGTCAATGCCCCCAGTTCAGGGGAAAGTTATTTGCTAAAATCTCACGCTGTCTGATAAAGTTGCTTCAAACAGTGCTGGTGAACAGATCTTGCAGCATCTGTGGAGACAGAAACAGAGTTATGCAATGAGTCCAACACAACGAGCAACTCGAAGCAGAGTTATATTGGACTTAAAACTTTGGTTCCCTCTCCCCTGATGTTACCAGGCCTGTCGAGTTGCTTCAGGATTCCCTGTAACTGTTTCAGATTTCCTGCAGCGGCGTTTATGAAAAGTTTGCGTGTTATTTGAGGAGATAATGCGGAGGCTTGATGACCGATATACAAATAGCATTGCGGTCCATCAAGAGTTTCTGATGGCGTAAAACGAGGCGTTCAATTATATCGTGTCGGATGCAGTGGGAACATGGGTAAGGGCTGACAGACGGAGATAACAGTCATTAACAGTTAGTCTGAGAGTGTATGTGGAGACCGAAGCAGAATTGGCGTTTCAACACCTCACCAGCAAATGGGTGAAGATAAGACTTAACAGGCAAGAGTTCCTCCCAGCCACTGCCCACCTCCCAGGAAGCGATAATAAGAAGTGGAAAATATACACTCTATGGGGAAGGCTTGGGGCCTAGTGAGAGAAAGCGGCCCTTATGTAGGCGGTTCTACATGTTTGATGGTATTGGCTCAATATCCCGAAAGGCCACCTCAGTATTCTACACTATCTATTCATTTCTTTTGAATTTTTGTATACAATTATTTCATCAAATTCAGCTCCCTTGCTCGTTATGTTCTTTTATATTACAGGATCAGAGAACATGATTTTAACTTATGGTATTAAACTTATTTGCCGGCACTTCAATTATTTTGGAAATAATTTCATATAAAGCAACATATATTTACTATGCTTTATTTTACTGTATGTCTGTGAATACAACCTTTATATCTTTACTATGATATCTCATTGGGAAGCATTTAAATTATTGCAACTTGCTCATAAATATAGCACTGATTAAATCGCATTATGTCAAGTTATATTCACATCGGTCAACTGTGAGGATAGATTAAAGATGTTGGGACTGTTCTTTTTGGTGAGACAAAGGTTTCGAGGAGATTTTCGCTGAGGTTTTCAAAATATGATGGATACAATGGACAGGGATAATTGTTCCCGCTTGTGAAATAAACAAGACTGCGAGGGCATAGATATAAACGCCATACGTATGAAGTCAGAGTGACAGCGAGTGAGCTGGAGTGTGCTGCCTGACAATGTGACAGACGCAGGTTCGATTGAAGCACTCAGGAGGGGCATTGGATAGTGGTTTGAACAGTCATTATGAGCTAGCGTTAGCGTCATTGTCGCATGTACTCAGATGAGTCCACTTACGACGCCATCTTCAGCGCAGACTCTTCAGTACAAGTTCTCAGTTAAAAGAAAATGAGAAAATAAAGACATAAAAGGTCCGGCATTAGAGGTCGTTGGAATAGTTGAGAAAATTGAGACGAGGAGACAAGGACACAGCCTTAGAGTAAAGGGACGACCGTTTAGAACGGAGATAAGGAGAAACTTCTTCAGCCAAAGAGTGGGGAATCTATGGGCTTCATTGCCACAGAAGGCTGTGGAGGCCAGGTCATTATATACTTAAAACTGGGATAGATAGGTTTGTGAATATCAAGGGTTACGGGGAGAAAATGGGAGAATGGGGTTGGGAAACTTTTCAGCCATGATTGAATGGCACAGCAGACTCGATGGGCTGAATGGCCTAATTTCTGTTCCTACGTCTTATGGTCTAAAATAGGGAAATACATAGGTCATAATCATGGTTCTTTCAACCCAGTCCACGTTGGCACCTAGCCTCCAATCCAAACCAGGCCTTTGCTCCACACCGCGTCAGGCTTCACCTCAAGGCCAGGAGATCACTCTGGAATCACTGTGAGATCAGAAGGTCATGCTGAGGCCACACCGGGCCGAGAGACCAACACGTCAGGCCGAGAGACCGCCATGGGCTCCCGAGAGACCAACACGTCAGGCCGAGAGACCGCCGTGGGCTTCCGAGAGACCAACACGTCAGGCCGAGAGACCGCCGTGGGCTGCCGAGAGACCAACACACCAGGCCGAGAGACTGCCATGGGCTCCCGAGAGACCAACACATCAGGCCGAGAGACCGCCGTGGGCTGCCGAGAGACCAACACGCTGGGCCGATAGACCGTCATGTACTGCCGAGAGACCAACACGTCAGGCTGAGAGACCATCGTGGGCTACCAAGAGACTAACATGCCAGGCCAATAGACCGCTGAGGGCTGCCAAAAGACTAACACGTCAGGCTGAGAGACCGCCATGGGCTCCCGAGAGACCAACACGTCAGGCCGAGAGACTGCCATGGGCTCCCGAGAGACCAATACGTCAGGCCAAGAGACCGCCATGGGCTCCCGAGAGACCAACACGTCAGGCCGAGAGACTGCTATGGGCTCCCGAGACCAACACGTCAGGCCGTGAGACTGCCATGGGCTACTGAGAGACCAACACGCTGGGCTGATAGACCGTCATGGGCTGCCGAGAGACCAACACACTGGGCCGAGAGACTGCTGTGGGCTGCTGGAAGACTAACACACCAGACCGTGAGACCGCCATGGGCTACCAAGAGACCAACACGCTGGGTGATAGACCGCCGTGGGCTACCGAGAGACTAACACACCAGGTCGAGAGACCGCTGTGGGCTGCCGGAAGACTAACACACCAGGTCGAGAGACCGCTGTGGGCTGCCGGAAGACTAACACACCAGGTCGAGAGACCGCTGTGGGCTACCAAGAGACCAACACGCTGGGCGATAGACCGCCGTGGGCTACCGAGAGACTAACACACCAGGTCGAGAGACCGCTGTGGGCTGCCAGAAGACTAACACACCAGGCCGAGAGACCGCCGTGGGCTGCCGAGAGACCAACACGCTGGGCCGAGAGACCGTCGTGGGCTGCCGAGAGATCAACACGTCAGGCCGAGAGACCACTGTGGACTACCGAGAGACCAACATGCTGGGCCTATAGACCGCTGTGGGCTGCCTAGAGACTAACACATCAGGCCGAGAGACCGCCATGGGCTCCCGAGAGACCAACACGTCAGGCTGAGAGACTGCCATGGGCTCCCGAGAGACCAACACGTCAGGCCGAGAGACTGCCATGGGCTCCCGAGAGACCAACACGTCAGGCCGAGAGACTGCCATGGGCTCCCGAGAGACCAACACATCAGGCCGAGAGACTGCCATGGGCTCCCGAGAGACCAACACATCAGGCCGAGAGACTACCATGGGCTCCCGAGAGACCAACACGTCACGCCGAGAGACTGCCATGGGCTGCCTAACACACCGGGCCACTGAGAGAGCACCATGGGCTGCCGAGAGTCCAACATGCTGGGTCACTGAGAAACCACCACTCCAGGCCAGGAGACTGCATGCTGGGTCACTAAGAGACAGCCATGTCAAGACGGGTGACTGCCCTACAGGATCGAGTGTGCAGGGATATAGGGAAAAGGCAGGCTACTGGCCTTCGATAAAGATCTGGAGTCGATAATAGAGGCACGAAGGAATTAATGGGCTCCTTCTGCCCCTCAATAAATCTGCAATATGCTTAACATATTCAAAGCAACTCAGGCATTTAAGGAATACAAAAGTGACTATGATAGACATGCCCTGTTATATTGCTTTGGTAATTATTGAATGCTTTGTTTAATATAATGATCTGCTGTATTTTGACAGAACCTGTTTCTAAGCCCTCTATGTCATCCAATAACACCAACCCAGTAGAACATGACACAGTGGTTCTGACGTGCCATGCTTCAGGGACAGCAGTTTCATATCGGTGGCTAAAAGATAATGAAACTATTGAGGCCAGTGACAGGTTTGGTCTGAGTAGTGATAACAGCACCTTGACCGTGTTCGGAGTCTTGAGATCTGATGAAGAGTTCATATGTTACGGTTACAACATGATTAATGAAAACGCAAGTGATCCTTATCTACTTAATATTAACTGTAAGTGCCACAATAAAATGCATGAGTTAGTCATTGGCAAGTCCTCGACTTTACCCTGCATTGTTTTTTCTAGCACGATACTGTGGGCTGATGGAAATAACAACAGGTTCTGCTGGCCCAGTTCACTTTCTGCATTGACTCGCATAACCAAAACTATTTCTGAATAATCCTTCCCAACTATTTGGTACAAATAGACCCATGAACTAAAATTGCTTTCCATCAGTCTGCTGAATATCAGTGAGTTGCCTTCCCTCAGTACGATTGCATGTTCATTGAGTAGTTACGTAAACAAGCTGCAGTTCTGTGCTTCTTATGGTCACCGCCCTATTGAAGGGCCGAACAGCCTACTCCTATTCCTAGTCCATATGGTCTTAATTCAAATTGTCATGAGTGGAATCTGAAATTGCCAAGTTAATTAAAGCACCCAGTTTCAGGAACCTGTGCTTCGTTGTCCAGTAAAACAGACTAAATGATCGTTTCATCTTGATATACTTCTGAGAGTGGTTTAATATTTCAAATCAGGTGAGCGCACGTCCATAAATTACTTCCTGAGTGAAATTGATGAGAAAGGTCATATGCATTAACTGACGAGTTGTTTATAAAGAGTAGCTGACCCTTCCAGTTTGAACGTTATGCCGTTTTAAAATCACGCAACCCTCCTGAATTATTTGACCACAGGCCAAGGGTTTGCATTCAGCAGAAATGCCATGAAAGATCATAACAGGAGTGGGAGTAGGCCATTCGTGCCATCAAAGCTGCTCCACCATTCAATATGACCAGGGCTGACCTGGTTGTGAGAAAACAGAGCATTGGAATAGAATGTAATTCAATTGGCTTGAAAGACTTGGATCCGGAACAAGAATATTTGTTGGTTGCATCGCTGTCTTTGAACCAGGGAGTTCACTTCCCACCTGATAAAGTCTCTGAACAAATAATGCCCAAGAAGATAGATATAGGACAGATGTTAGAGGTAGTGTCTTTGCTCAGAGAATAGTAGAGGTCTGGAATGCACTGCCTGCAACAGTAGTAGACTTGCCAACTTTAAGGGCAATTAAGTGGTCATTGGATAGACATATGGACAAGAATGGATTAGTGTAGGCCTTTGGATTGGTTTCACATGGCGGCGCAACATTGAGGGCTGAAGGGCCTGTACTGCGCTGTAATGTTCTAAGGGAAGTGGGTGGGTCTGTGAAGGTGAATTCTCAACCACTGATGGGTGTTGGACAGTTTCTTGCGTGACAAACGAGCTAATTGATTCAGATTGATCACGGCCAAAGATTGTGTGGCCTTTGGGGGTAAGAGATGGCCCGTGACAGAAGAAAGTGCCAGAGAGCAACAAGGAACTGCTGGGATACTCCAGCAGCAAGTCTACCTGCACATGTCCTCCCGAAAACCCAAGTCCGTCAGCAGCCCGCTCCCGCATATAATGGCGGGGAATAACTTGGTTCGGGCACTGCCAATGAGACAAAGGGGCCACAAAGATGGTCCTACACTACCCTCCTCACCACCAAATCCACAACCTTTTCCCACCATGTGTAGCCTTCCCACCACGAGGTGACAGAATGAGGTGCTTAGCCAACTGTTTAGCCCCTTGAACTCCTCAGCTGGCTCCAGGGCAGATGAGCCACCCAACAGGGTCGAATGTGTGGAGTTGTACATTCTCCCTGTGTCTGCGTGGGTAAGCTCCAAAGATGTGCAGGTTAGGGTGGATCGACCATGCTAAATTGTCCCATAGTGCCCAGGGATGTGCAGGTTAGGGTGGATTGGCCATGCTAAATTGTCCCATAGTGCCCAGGGATGTGTAGGTTAGGGTGGATTGGCCATGCTAAATTGTCCCATAGTGCCCAGGGATGTGCAGGTTAGGGTGGATTGGCCATGCTAAATTGTCCCATAGTGCCCAGGGATGTGCAGGTTAGGGTGGATTGGCCATGCTAAATTGTCCCATAGTGCCCAGGGATGTGTAGGTTAGGGTGGATTGGCCATGCTAAATTGTCCCATAGTGCCCAGGGATGTGCAGGTTAGGGTGGATTGGCCATGCTAAATTGTCCCATAGTGCCCAGGGATGTGCAGGTTAGGGTGGATTGGCCATGCTAAATTGTCCCATAGTGCCCAGGGATGTGCAGGTTAGGGTGGATTGGCCATGCTAAATTGTCCCATAGTGCCCAGGGATGTGCAGGTTAGGGTGGATTGGCCATGCTAAATTGTCCCATAGTGCCCAGGGATGTGCAGGTTAGCATGGCCAATCCACTTTAATCTGCACATCCCTGAACACAATGGGGCAATTTAGCATGGCCAATCCACCCTAACCTGCACATCCCTGGGCACTATGGGGCAATTTGGCATGGCCAATCCTCCCTAACCTGTACATCCCTGAACACTGTGGGGCAATTTAGCATGGCCAATCCACCTAACCCGCACTTCTTTGGACTGTGGGAGCTTACCCACACAGACACAGGGAGAATGTGCAATTCCACACCGACAATTGCCCGAGGCTGGAATTGAACCCAGGTCCCTAGCGCTGTGAGGCAGCAATACTAATCACTGAGCCATTATGCCAATAAATCACTAGGGAATACCAGAGGGCATAAGCTTAAGGTAAAAGGGGAAAGATTTAAAAGGGACCTGAGGGGCAACTGTTTCACTCGGAGGGTGGTGCGTGTGTGGAATGAGCTGCCAGAGGAAGTAGTGGAGGCTGGTACAATGACAGCAATTAAAAGGCATATGGATGGATACATGAATAGGAAGGTTTTGGAGGGATATGGGCCAAATGGGACGAGATTAGGTTAGGATATCTGGTTGGCATGGATGAGTTGGACCAAAGGGTCTGTTTCCATGCTGCACGTCTCTATGACTGTAAGTGAGTCACACCCGTCACATGCAAAGCTGAAGAGGAATTGAAGTGAGTTCCTCAGTGTGAATCCCCGAATGATTTACAAGGGGCGTAAGGATTTGGAAAATGTGACCAACCGAAGCCAAAATGAGTCAAGAGGCAGTTCAAGCATGTTGTTGCTCTGTGATATTTGCAAAAACAAGTTAAACTATGCGCCACATTTGCTGAATGTAGTTTGCTTCCATACCTATTTCTTTCACCTCAGTATGGATATGAATAGCAGTAGTGTCTAGAATTAGTTGTGGCAGAGTCTCCACTAGGATTTAAAGCTGTAGTGCTGGGCTGCATGCATGCCTTACATTTGCCACTGCCTACATGATATGTCGCAACCGACTGTGTGTTTATTTTAGATGGACCAGAATCCATTAATGTATCCGTCGATCCACAACCTCACTTGCACACCTTGGGCTTGAGTGTAAACACTTCCTGTTCTCTCGATTCAAATCTCACTTCCGAGTACCATAATACTACTCAGTATTATGAAGAGCAGCTAAACCTTGATGATATGTCCTTAAATGACACTAGTAACTGCAGCTGCGAGACTTTAAACAACGCAACAGAGCAAAATAGCATGACAACAACAGAAATGGTGGTCTTGGTAGGTACGTAATGCATCTAGAGAAAGGAGAAGTGCTTTTTTTTTAATTGCCTAATTATGTTGGAGTGGATAATCTGTTTTTGCTGACTGTTATATCTCAGTATCTCTATTTTCCAGCAGAAAAGACTGCCAATCTGACAAAAGCATTAAAAAAACACATAGAAATTGTGCATGCAATTGTTCTGTTTAATCGTGTTATGTTTCAGAATCGTAATTTGTGGTATTATGTAGTTCGAAGGAACATGCGGCAGGCAATGGTAATGCTAATGGACATAGAAATTGCGATCATTGTTTAATTAAAATGTCTGAGAATGACGTGTACAGCAGGATATGTAAAACAAAAAGTAACCAGACTTGGCTGAATGATTAACACCAACTATTGTTAAACACGATCAGCAGAAAAAGTCATCGGTCTTTTGTTGTTGAAACAAAATCACGGGTCCATTTGCATTTAGAATGGAAATGAAATAGTAGCATTCGCCTTTCGGTACAAGCTTATTGTTTTGCTTCAACATTACTCTTGCAAACATCCCCATTGCAAACATTTTCATTTTGATTATGTATCGGTATGCTGGCATGGAGCATGTAACATTGCTTTATACATAACCTTAACCCATGTCTGAGTGCTGAAGTGAATGACTTTCCCTGTAAGGTTCCTCATTGATCACTAACTTACTGGCTTTCAGGTGGAAGTGCTTGAGCCTACTCTGCTGATTTATTGATTTAGATTAAAAGGTGATCGCTGTTCGGGCTCCTGCTGTTTGGCGGCACGATGGCTCAGTGGTTAGCACTGCTGCCTCACAGCACCAGGGATCTGTGTTCGATTCCACCCTGGGGTGACTGTGTGTGCGTGTGTGTGTGTGTGTGTGTGTGTGTGTGTGGAGTTTGTGCATTCTCCTCATGGCTGCGGGGGTTTCCTTTAGGTGCTCCGGTTTCCTCCCGCAATCCAAAGATGTGCAGGTTCGGTGCCCTTGGTGTTAGGGATGTCTCAGTTAGGTGCATTAGTCAGGGTTCAAAAGCAGGTAGAGGGAATGGGTCTGGTTGGGTTACTCTTTGGAGGGTCAGTGTGGACTTGTTGGGCTAAAGGGCCTATTTCCACACTGTAGGGATTCTATGATAATCATCTGCACTATCAAGGACCTTATTTACCTCAAAAAAGGTCACCTCATTCTGACAAACTTCAATGGATACAGGCCTAACTTTCTTATAAAGTAACGCCCCACTCATAGACCCCATTTCGGGTACTGGGTTGAGAGTTAAGAATCCGATTGGCTAACATGGCGGCCAGAATGGTTCAGAGGCTGAGGTGAAAGGTCGCAGATGGAGGCCCCACACTAACAGTAGAACGCTGGGTCACTAGATGGAAATCACCGTACTCAACCGGACAACAAACTTCCCGGAGCTGTAACTGTGGGACCACCCAGTGCCATTATTTTTGTCTTTCTGAACAAAAGCGCAGAGTGCCCTCCCATTGCAATCGGCAACATTGCCCCAAGAAGGGGGAACATAAAAAGATTTTCTAAGACAGTTTATCGAATTGAAACCAGGCACCAATTGGTGGTCATGACAAATCAGGTCTGCTGTAGAGCCTGTTTCTTCAACGCGAATTGGCTCTGAGGCGATTGAAAAACTTAGGCCGTTATTCTGTGGAAAGCAAACTTTCTTTACCTGTCATGGCTACAACGCGTTTGCGGCCACACCCGTTTAAACGGGGCGGCTATGGCCCAACTCCCCTATAACACGAGACCGGCACTATCGCGTTAGATCAGGACCGACCGTATTTTCAAAAGCAGCTCAGATGTGAAACGCTTTCTGAAAACCATCAGGGCCTGTTATAAGTTGCAAGCATGCTCACTTTGCCATGAAGAGGAGAAAATGGTGGCGTGACACCGGGAATGACGCAGCGAGACGAGTGAGTCGCGAAGTGAGACAAGTCACGAGTCAACACGGGGGTTTCCTTCTTTGGGGTGCTGTTGGAAGTTGGCAGGCCGCAGACTGCCCCAGTGGGCAACACAGAAAGGTGTCGGGCAGGATTATACTGCCGTCGAGAGCGCGGCGCTGGAAAAGCGCAGCAGGTCAGGCAGCACCCGAGGAGCAGGAGAATCGACGTTTCGGGCAAAAGCCCTTCAGGATTCCTGACGAAGGGCTCTTGCCCGAAACGTCGACTCTCCTGCTACTCGGATGCTGTCTGGCCTGCTGTGCTTTTCCAGCATCGCGCTCTCGAATCTCCAGCATCTGTAGTCCTCACTTTTGTCTCGGGTTACACTGCAGGCTGTTACAGAGTGAGCTGAGCGGAGAGCTGAGGCTGATAGTGCCACCAAGACCCATGGCAATTGCACCAGCGTTTACTAAACCATTTTCAGCAGTCAGTTCACCACTACTTTCACATTGCCCCTGAGGGACCTTGCATGACTTACACTACAATTCCATTTAACAGCCTAACCTCTTGCTTTTGATTTCCTACAGTGTTTTTTGTTCTTTAATAGCAAAAGGTCCCATCACATTTTCCATTACGCTTCCTTTCATCGGCTTCCCTTTAATTTATTAATTAAACTATCGTCATGAGTTATTAACTGGACTCACTGTATAAATACAGTGGCTGCAAGAGCAGGTCAGAGGCTGGGAATCCTGCAGTGGGTAACTCACCTCCAGACCCCTGAAAGCCTGTCCCACCATCTACAGGGCACAACTCAGGAGTGTGATGGAATACTCCCCACTTGCCCTTGGACGGCTGTAGCTGTAACAACACTCAAGAAGCTCGACACCATCCAGGACAAAGCAACCCCCCACCCCCCCCCCCCCCCTCACCCCGGCTTGATTGGCACCACATCCACTCCCTCCCACAACGACGCTCAGTAGCAGCAGGGTGTACCATCTACAAGATGCACTGCAGAAATTCACCAAAGATCCTCAGGCAGCACCTTCCAAACCCACCACCACTTCCATCTAGAAGGATGAGGGCAGCAGATACATGGGAACACCGCCCTCTGCCAGTCCCCTCCAAATCAGTCACTATCCTGACTTGGGAATGTTTCACAATCCCTTCCATATTATTGTGCCAAAATCTTGGAACGCCACCCCCCCCCCCCCCCCCAACCAATGGGTCTACTTACACCAAGGGAACTGTGGAGGGATATGAAGATAGCTCACTACCACTTTCTCAAGGGGCAGTTAGGGATGACCAGTAAATGCTGGGCCCAGCCAGCGATGCTCCACATCTCACGAGTTAATAAAAGATGAAAGTGCATGAAATTTGCATGTGTCAACTAAGGAATTGTAGCAATTGGACGAATTCCTGAACCGCAGGTTAGAATGAAATGCGACTCAATGAACCTCCTTATTTTGAGAGTGGGTGAAGCAACAAATTGACACTGTCGAAATCTCATACGTCTTCGCAGATGGAACTTGCACCGTTAATTTTTTTTTTTCTTTTTACAATGATGTCTGACACTCCTGTTTATTTTTTTTCCCCCAGCAGCCATGGTGTGTGTGGACAGGTGTGAGACACAGTGAAAGACACAAGGTGCATGAATCTTTATTCAAATTCCCACCACCAGGAAGAAAGGAAACACCCGAGTGGCCAGTGACAAGCAGTGCCCTTCACATCAAAGGGCAATGCTGTGTGATCAAACAGTGAAGGGGAGGGCAGGGATTAAATCAAAATAGAGTTGGAGGGGGAAATAATGCGCTCCACTCCCTGCGGCGCCCACCTCTCCCTGAACAACTCCAGGGTGTTGGTGGACACCGCGTGCTCCTTCTCCAGAGACACCCGGGCCCTAACGTAACCACGGAAGAGGGGCAGGCAGTCGGCCCTAACGACCCCCTCCACGGCCCGCTGCCTGGACCTGTTGATGGCCAGTTTGGCCAGGCCCAGGAGCAGACCCACGAGGAGGTCTTCAGACCTGCCTTCCCCCTTCCGTACCGGGTGCCTGAAGATCAGGAGCGTGGGACTGAAGTGCAACCAAAAGCAGAGGAGGAAGTTTTTAAGAAAATCAAAAAGGGAGTGCAAACGCCCACACCCAATATATTCATGTGGTCCACGGACTCCACAGCTGCACAGAACAAGCAGTTGGGCTGGGAGCCTGTGAACCACCGCAATCTGCGGTTGCAGGGGACTGCTGCGTGCAGCACCCTCCGCCCCAGATGCCCGAGAGAAAGGGGGAAACTTGCACCGTTTAAAGTGTTGCAGGGAATTATTTTCCCTCAGGACCCACAGGTTTTAAGCAAGATTCAGCGAATTCCAAATCTGGCCCTCAATCCACGGCCTTAATTTCTCGAGTGCATTAACTACTCTCCTATGTTTTGACAGAACCTGTGTCCAAGCCTAAGGTTACTGCTAATGCTACAAACCCAGTAGAATTCAATGACACCGTGGCTCTGACTTGCATCGCATCAGGTACAGCAGTTTCATATCAATGGCTTGAGGAAAATAGCACTATTACTCCCAATGACAGGATTGCCCTAAGCGATGATAACAGCAGCCTCACTATATCTGGAGTGTTACGGTCCGATGGAGGATTCACATGCTATGCATTCAACACCATTAACGGGATGACAAGTGACCCGTACCATCTAAATGTTAGCTGTAAGTGTCCCAACACAACATTATTTTTATTATTTTATCACCACTCCTGCTGAATTTGTGACAGGGGAAAGAGACTTGATCTTTTGCACATCATGTTTGCTCATTAAAACATGTGTGCAAATAACTGACTGCTCTCAAGATCATTGGCTTCACATTCATTTGTATTTTCAAAGAAGTGTCCCTGAAATATTTTGACTGTTTGGAAACAGGACTGGTTATAAAAATGTTACTGTTTAGCGGTGGTGGTGTAGATCAGCGTGTGTTGCCTACATATCTATTAGTTCACAAAACCATCTTATCCATATTTTCAATCTTTACTCTGCCAGTTACAATACTCAGTTCTCTCAGAACAGCCACATATTGATATTGTCAGGTAGAATTAGAGTTCTGGGATTGCAGTGGAATAAATGTTTTAGATGCAACTCCCCGCACAATTTAAAAAACGAAATTCAGATTGATTTGGGAGTCAAAATTCATAATTGAGCAAATGGAATAATTTTGTTGAGATGTTATCTCAAAAGAATTCAGTTCATTGCATTAATGTTGCAAGGGATGCCCAGTGAGATTTTGTGGATCAGACACATTAAGAAACAGCTGCAAGATATCCCAGTTGCAGCTCACAACAGGAAACAGATTTTTTTTGCCATTCCTGACCCTCGTAAACATTACACTCAATTATGGTCACTGCAAGCTGGACACTTTGGCAATTTTGTAATATTCCATTGTTAACAGAGACAAGGGCAAAGGTTTGTTCAAGGCACCTCAAACCACCAGGAACCACTGCATCGCTGAAAGTACAGAGAAGAGACTTTTACTGACTCTATGCATAATCATTCCATCCCTAGCTTTGCTGAGAGAACAGTGCTGTGGCCACAGTAGATTTTTTTCTAAAAAATACCTTTCAAACATCTTACACCATTCTCATAATGCCAGTAGATTACAGTGCGGTCAGTTAACACTCAGGACTGACATTATGTCTCACCAGTGCAACCTGAAGCAAGACATCAGAGCCTCATTACTACATACCCAAGAACTGGCAGTGAACCCCCCCATTACACACTGGGTAAAGTAATATTGATCCCACCATTACACACTGGGTAAGCTGGCATTGATTCACCAATATACACTGGCATTGAAACCTGCCATTACACACTGGGTAAACGAGCATTGATCCTGAAATTCCTGATGAAGGCTTTTTGCCCAAAACATCGATTTTCCTGCTCCTCGGATGCTGCCTGCCCTGCTGTGCTTTTCCAACACCGCTCTAATCGAGACTCTGGTCTCCAGCATCTGCAGTCCTCACTTTTGCCTAACATTGACCCTGCCATTTCACACTGGGTAAGCTGGCATTGACCACACATTTACACACTGGGTAAACTGGCACTGACCCCATCATTACACATTGGGTAAACTGGCATTGATTCACCAATATACACTGGCAATGAAACCTGCCATTACACACTGGGTAAACTTGCACTGACCCCACATTTGCACACTGGGTAAACTGGCATTGACTACGCCATTACACAGTGAGGAAACTAACATTGACCCCACCATTACACACTGGGTAAACTGGCATTGACTACGCCATTACACAGTGAGGAAACTAACATTGACCCCACCATTACACACTGGGTAAACTGGCATTGACCCTACCATGACACATTTGGTAAACGGACATTAACCCCACCATTACACACTGGGTAAACTAACACTGACCTCACCATTACACACTGGGTAAACTAACATTGACTTCACCATTACACACTGGGTAAACTGACATTGACCCCACCATTACACACTGGGTAAACTGACATTGACCCCACCATTACACACTGGGTAAACTGACATTGACCCCACCATTACACACTGGGTAAACTTGCATTGACTACGCCATTACACACTGGGTAAACTTGCATTGACTACGCCATTACACACTGGGTAAACTAACATTGACCCCACCATTACACACTGGGTAAACTGACATTGACCCCACTATTACACACTGGGTAAACTGACATTGACCCCACCATTACACACTGGGTAAACCTGCATTGACTACGCCATTACACACTGGGTAAACTAACATTGAAACCCGCCATTACACACTGGGGAAAATATTGACCCCAAAATTACATACTGGGCAATCTGGCATTAACTCCACCATTACACACTCGGTAAACTAACATTGACCCCATCATTAATCCCTGGGTAAACTGGCATTGAACCCACTATTACACACTGGGTAAATTGGCATTGACCCCACCATTACACAACTGGGTAAACTAACATTGACCCCACCATTAATCACTGGATAAACTGGCATTGACCCCAACATTACACAATGGGGAAACTGGCATTGGCCCCTCCATTACACACAGGCTAAACAAACATTGACCCCACCATTACACACTGGGTAAACTGGCATTGACCCTACCATTACACACTGGGTAAATTGGCATTGACCCCACATTACACACTGGGTAAACTGGCACTGACCCCGCCATTACACACTGGGTAAACTAACATTGACTCCTCTATTACACACTGGGTAAAATGGCATTGACCCCACCATTACACACGAGGTAAATTGGCATTGACCCTACCATTGTACACTGGGGAAATTGGCATTGACCCCAGCATTACACAGGGTAAACTAGCATTGACCCCACCATTACACATTGGGTAAAGTGGCATTGACCCCACCATTACACACTGGATAAACTGTTATTGAACCCACCATTACACACTGGGTAAACTAACATTGACCCCTCTATTACACACTGGGTAAAGTGGCATTGACCCCACCATTACACACTGGGGAACTAGCATTGACCCCACCATTACACACTGGGTAAACTAACGTTGACCCTGCCATTACACACTGGGTAAACAAACATTGACCCCACCATTACGCACTGGGTAAATTGGCATTAACCCCACCATTACACACTGGGTAAACTGGCATTAACCCCAACATTACACACTGAGTGAACTGGCATTGACCACACCATTACACACTGGGTAAACTAACGTTGACCCTGCCATTACACACTGGGTAAACTGGAATTGATTCACCATTATACGCTGGCATTGAATCCCACAATTACACATGGATAAGTTAGCTATTACGCCACCATTACACACGGGGCAAAATAACATTGACCCCACCATTACACACTGGGTAAACTAACATTGATCCCAACATTACACACTGGGTAAACTAACAGTGACCCCAATATTAATCACTGGGTAAACTGGCATTGACCCCACCATTACGCACTGGGTTAACTGGCATTGACCCCACCATTACACACTGGCTAAACTAACATTGACCCCAATATTAATCACTGGGTAAACTGGCATTGACCCCACCATTACACACTGGGTAAACTGGCATTGACCCCACCATTACACACTGGGTTAACTATCATTGGACCCACCATTACACACTGGGTAAACTGCCATTGACCCCACCATTACACACTGAGTAAACTAACATTGACCCCACCATTAATCACTGGGCAAACTGGCATTGACCCCACCATTACACACTGGTTAAACAGGCATTGACCCCTCCATTACACACTGGCTAAACAAACATTGACCCCACCATTACATACTAGGTAAACTAACACTGACACCACCATTACACACTGGGTAAACTAACACTGACCTCACCATTACACACTGGGTAAATTGGCATTGACACTACCATTACACACTAGGTAAATTGGCATTGACCCCACCATTACATACTGGGTAAACTAACATTGACCCCTCTATTACACGGTGGTAAAGTGGCATTGACCCCACCATTACACACTGGGGAAACTAGCATTGACCCCACCATTGCACACTGGGTAAACCAACATTGACCCCACCATTACACACTGGGGAAACTAGCATTGACCCCACCATTGCACACTGGGTAAACCAACATTGACCCCACCATTACACACTGGGTAAACTAGCATTGACCCCACCATTTCACACTTTGTAAACCAGCCTTGACCCCGCCATTACACACTGGGTAAACTGGCATTGACCACACCATTACACACTGGGTAAACTGGCATTGGCCCCTCCATTACACACTGGCTAAACAAATATTGACCACACCATTACACACTGGGTAAACTGGCATTGACCCCACCATTACACACTGGGTAAACTGGCATTGACCCCACCATTACACACTGGGTAAACTGGCATTGACCCCACCATTACACACTGGGTAAATTGGCATTAGCCCCCCCATTACACACTGGGTAAACTGGCATTAACCCCAACATTACACACTGGGTAAATTGGCATTAACCCCAACATTACACACTGAGTAAACTAGCATTGACCACACCATTACACACTGGGTAAACTAACATTGACCCCACCATTACACACTGGGTAAACTGGCATTAGCCCCCTAATACACACTGGGTAAACTGGCATTAACCCCAACATTACACACTGAGTAAACTGGCATTGACCACACCATTACACACTGGGTAAACTAACGTTGACCCTGCCATTACACACTGGGTAAACTGGAATTGATTCACCATTATACACTGGCATTGAATCCCACCATTACACATGGATAAGTTAGCTATTACCCCACCATTACACACGGGGTAAAATAACATTGACCCCACCATTACACACTGGGTAAACTGGCACTGACCCCGCTATTAAACACTGGGTAAACTAACATTGATCCCACCATTACACACTGGGTAAACTGGCATTGATTCACCATTATACACTGGCATTGAACCCCACCATTACACAGTGAGTAAACTGGCAGTGAACCCCTATCATTACACACTGGGTAAACTGGCATCAAACCCTTCCATAATACAATGGCAAAACTAGCATAGAGCCTGATACTAAGACAACCCATCACACATGGGGACATTGATATTGAGCCATCCCATTACACACTGGAGAAACTGATATTGAGCCATGCCATTGCACACTGCAAAGACTGATATTGAGACAGCCCATTCTCCTCTGCAGAAACTGACATTAGCTAATTCCATTGCATGCTAGGAAATCTGACATTGGAACCTTCCATTACAAACAGTGGAAAATGACGTTGGAACCATCCATTACAAACTGGGGAAACTGACATTAGAACCTTCATTATAAACTGGGGAATCTGACATTGGAATCTTCCATTAAAAACTGGGAAAACTGGCGTTGGAACCTTCATTACAAACTGGGGAATCTAATATTGGAACCTTCATTACAAACTGGGGAAACTGACATTGAACATTCTTTACAAACTGGGGAATCTAACATTGGAACCTTCATTACAAACCGGGGAAACTGACATTGGAACCTTCCATTATAAACTGGGGAATCTAACATTGGAACCTTCTATTACAAACTGGGGAAACTGACATTGGAATCTTCATTACAAACTGGGGAAACTGACATTGGAACCTTCCATTACAAACTGGGGAAACTGTCATTGGAACCTTCCATTACAAACTGGGGAAACTGACATTGGAACCTTCCATTACAAACTGGGGAAACTGACATTGGAATCTTCATTACAAACTGGGGAAACTGTCATTGGAACCTTCCATTACAAACTGGGGAAACTGACATTGGAACCTTCCATTACAAACTGGGGAAACTGACATTGGAATCTTCATTACAAACTGGGGAAACTGACATTGGAATCTTCATTACAAACTGGGGAAACTGTCATTGGAACCTTCCATTACAAACTGGGGAAACTGACATTGGAATCTTCATTACAAACTGGGGAAACTGACATTGGAACCTTCCATTACAAACTGGGGAAACTGACATTGGAACCTTCCATTACAAACTGGGGAAACTGTCATTGGAACCTTCTATGATAAACTGGGGAAATTGACATTGGAACCTTCATTACAAACCTGGGGAATCTGACATTGAAACCTTCATTACAAACTGGGAAAACTGACATTGGAAACTTATCGTTGCACACTCAGTGACTTTCACCCACAGCACCACAGACAATAGAAATCTCTGATCCAGTCCCAGAATTGCACAGTGCAGAAAGTGATCCAATCTTTTGCCTTCAGTCGACATTTCAGTCCAATTGATGGTGTGTAGAAGACACATGCCTGTGTATTTTCTGTAGTGGTGATGGTAGTGGTGATCTCCTTCTAACTTGGATAGTCCACGACTGCTTCTTGTAACAGCGTAACTTTACGACAATACATTTGTGCGTTTATTTTAGATGGACCGGATGGCCCTAAAATATCCATTAATCCTGATTTGTCCATTTACCCCGCTGGAAGAGCAGTTACTTTTACATGTTCTGTGGACTCAAACCCACCTGCAGAAATGGAATGGCTCCACAATGAAACTTCTCTTCAACAGAAAGGGCGTGAGCTAATTATTGCTAGCATTTCGTTGAATCAAAGTGGAACTTATACGTGTCAGGCCTTTAACATTTTAACACAAAGATACAGTGTCTCAACTAAGCCAATAATTGTCGTAGGTAGGTAACACATTTTTCCATTTTGTTTCTTTGCTTTGTAGTCCACTTGTGGACTGGTGGAGGGGGTCTCTTTTGTTTAATGCTGGGAACGGGAATAAATCATTTGATAATAAAAATGGAGCTTCTTTCTCCCTCTTGGTTTTGCTGATGACAGATAACATTGTACCAAGAAATAATTTTTTCAGTACTCACTTCAACGTTATCATACGTCATAAAGAAAATATAAACAGTCCTAACTGCTTCAATATTTACTCAATTGCAACCATAATTAAGGCTGCACTTGTCTGTTATGCTGTCATTAGCCTGCGCATTTAGATCGCAGGAAAATTTGCTAATTTAAGTTTTCAACCTTTAAGTTAATTTATTTATGTTTAGGGGTGGCACGGTGGTTAGCACTGCTGCCTCACAGCGCCAGGGACCCAGGTTCAATTCCAGCCTCGGGCGACTGTCTGTGATGGAGTTTGCACATTCTCCCCAGTGTCTGCGTGGGTTTCCTCCGGGTGCTCCGGTTTCCTCCCACAGTTCAAAGATCAGGCAAATTGGCCATGCTAAATTACCCATTGTGTTAGGTGCATTAGTTAGAGGGAAATGGGTCTGGGCGGGTTACTCTTCGGAGGGTCGGTGTGGACTGGTTGGCCCGAAGGGCCTGTTTCCGTACTGTAGGGAGTCTAGTCAACCTGCTTCAAGGAAATGAATTGGTGATTGTCAAAATGGCTCACCAGAAAACATTTATATATTATAGCGAATTTTTGAATGAAGTTAAGCAGCCAACTCTGCAGTGATCAATTCTGAAACTCCTATCATTGATGTTTCATTGTAATATTTTTAATAACTTTAAGCTGAGAGAGAAGGTCCTAAATGCCCTTTTGGAAATGTTACTGGTGTAATGAAAAAATTATTATGAATTATTTTGTGTGTTCGAATATTAAAACAGCTCTGAACTTACTGTTTCGCACAGATGTTCTAACTATCCAACTGTTTTAACCCTTTGAAATTCTTCCCACCTTCTGGGCCTTATGCCTTTTGAAGGAAGGATTTAAACTTGAAAGGGGAGCCATGTCTATACAACTAAAAAACGTTACAGCACAGAGCGAGATTGTTCAGCTCATCATGTTAGTGCTGCCCATTGTCTATAGCCTTGTGGGTTTCAACACATCAGGAATGGACCCTGATTCCTTTTCAAGGGAGAGAGGGTCTCCACCTCTACTTCCAAACTGGGTGGTGGATTCCAGATATCCACCCGCCATCTGATGCAGAAACCTTTGTCCCCTCTAAACCTTGTACTGGTCATCTTCGATCTGTGCCTGGTGGTAAATGAGCTCACCGTCAAGGGAAACAGATCTTCCCTGATCCGAGCCCCTCACTATTTTGTACACCTCGGTAAAGTCATCCCTCAGCCCCCTCTGTTTGAAGGAAAACAATCCTGGCCTCTCTGATCTTTCCTCATGCCTGCAATTTTTGAGTCCTTGCCAATCTTCTCCAGAGCAGTTATGTTCCTTTTGTACGGCGGGGGGGAGGGGGGGGGGGGAGTGGAATAATGGGTGGGAAGCAGTCCCTGAAAGTGGCGGGGAGAGGGGAGAATGCCTATGGGGCAAGAAACACATACCTATGAGAGAGGGAATGGGAACACCTGTAGGAGCGATGGGAAGGGGTGCACCATGGTGTGGGAAAGACGCCAAACTGGGAGGAGTTTGCTGTGGAGGTGTGCCTGCGACTGGGTGGGGAGGGGGTTTCAGTGATGAATGAATGAATGAACGAATGAATGAAATAATTGTCACATGTATTTTACAGTGAGAAAAACAGTAAAAAATAGTGTGGCCGTGAACTGGCACCATTTTGAAAGGTTTATGAAGAAGAGAAAAAAGTACAAAGATGGGTGGGTTACTCTTCGGAGGGTTGGTATGGAATTGTTGAGCCGAAGAGCCTGTTTCCACACTGTAAGGATTCTAATTCAATTTCTAATTCTAAAATATAGCTTAAACAAAATCCATTAGTCCTGAGCCAGAGGGTCATTTCTCTCTCTATCGTGCCAAAATGTGGTAATTAGGTTTTGCATTCCATAACTGTGAGATCTTGGCTACGACCAATTGGCTTCCAGTTGCCAGCAGTGACAGGCAGAAGCTGAACTCCCGTTTGTGTCTGTTGAGAGCGTATTCTGTCCGAATGCTCTCATGGCTTTGAAGGGACAGGCCATGCTAACATCATAGCATTCCCCCAGCCCATTTACCACTGGATAAACATCCATCGTATCATTGTACAATGCATCTCGCCACAATGATACGTTTGCCGTGAAAGCCATCCATTTCGCCTCATCAACACGAACAATCTCCACCAGTATGTCTTCAAAACGTGAGCAGCATGACATCCTAGCTCGGGAAAATGGCGTTGAGTTGGGCCACAATGCAATTGTGTCCAGCTGGTAATTCAGAAAGGAATGGGATGTTAATGACTGTTGTTGGATCTTTTGCGTTGTTCAACTCCACGTCAATGGAACTCAGTAACAAAGAAATGTCCATTCTACCTAAATTGATAGGTTAAATTTAAAGCCCTAATCTGCTACATCACTGCCTGCGAGCATGATAAAGGCATAACATTTTAACAGAGTGTCCAGTTCTGGTCACCCTGTTACAGGTAAGATATTACTAAACTAGAAAAGGGTTCAGAAAAGATTTTACCAGGATGTTGCCGGGAATGGAGAGTTTGAGTTATAAAAATAGACTGGAGAAGCTGGGACGTATTTCACTGGAGCTTAGGAGGTTGAGGGGTGACCGTTATAGAGGTTTATAAAATCAGGAGGGGTGTGGATAAGGTGAATAACAGGTGTCTTTACCCTCGGGTGGGGGATTTCAAGGGAAGGGGGCATGGTTGTAAGATGAGAGGACAAAGATTTAAAAAGACACGGGGGCATATTTTTTATACGGGGACTGGTTCATGTGTGGAATGAACTTACTGAGGAAATGGTGGATGCGGGTACAGTTACAACATTTGGATAAAGATATGAACAGGAAAGGTTCGGAGGGATATGGGCCAGGAGCAGGCAGGAGGAACTAGTTTAATTTGGGATTATAGTTGGCATGGAGTGATTGGACTGCAGGGTTTGTTTCCATGCTGCCTCACTCTATGACTCTGACTAAGTGTTTGGCTGTGCACTTGTGATGCCAAAGCCCACGAGGTTATGGGACAAATGCTAGAAGATATTCATAGAATAATTCCGTGATTGCTTTTGACTGGCACAGATGGGATGGGCCAAAGGGCCATTTACTACACTGTAGAACTCCGTGACTCCACGTTGTATCTCCGGATAATCTGTTTGCTAATTCATTCTGACAACACATCAGAGCTTTTGGCAATGAAGAGCTGCAAGTAATCCTTTAAATGGTTTTGGTTAGGCCACAGTTAGAGTACGGTGTGCATTTCTGGTCACCACAATGCAGGAAGGTTTGAGAGCACTGGAGGGAGTGCACGGGCGATTCGCCGAGATGTTACTGGGGTTGGAGCAGTTTGGGTCGGAAGGGAGACTGGAGAAACTGTTTTCTTTCGAGCAGAGAGGATTGATGGAGGCAGCTGCTGGAGATGGGTAAGGTGAAGGGCATGGACAGGGCGGATAGGAAACAGCTGCTCCCCTCAGTTGTAGGGTCAGCAACGAGGAGAGGGGTGGCATAATTTTAAAGTGACAGGCAGGAGGTTTTGAGGGGATTTGACGAAAACAAAAACATTTTCACTGGAGAATAGCGATAATCTGGATTGTACTGGTGTGGAGGATAGTAAAGATGAGAAACGACACAATCTTTCAAAAGTAAGAGGATAAACACTTGAAATATCATAACATTCAAAGCTACAGACTAAGTGCTGGAAAATGGGATTAATGATGATAGATTGGCACCGACTCAATGGGCCAATGGGCACTCCTGTGTTGTATGACTGCATGACTCCATAAATAAAACTCAAAAGCGTACTTTTACAAATTTGGATCTGTAGCCTCTCTGCTTTTCTTTCAGTCTCCTTTGAAGTGCTTTTCTTCGGGTAGTCATTTCCATCAAGTTTACTTTTCCCTACAGGAACCTACAGGCATGGCACGGGTGGTTCAGTGGTTAGCACGGCTGCCTCACAGCACCAGGGACCCGGGTTCAATTCCAGACTCGGGCGACTGTCTGTGTGGAGTTTGCACATTCTCCCCGTTTCTGCGCGGGTTTCCTCCGGGTGCTCTGGTTTCCTCCCACAATCCAAAAATGTACAGGTTAGGGTGAATTGACCATGCTAAATTGTCCCATAGTGTCCAAGGATGTGCAGATTAGGGTGGATTGGCCGTGATAAATTGTCCCATAGTGCCCAGGGATGTGCAGGTTAGGGTGGATTGGCCATGCTAAATTGTCCCATAGTGTCCAGGGATGTGCAGGTTAGGGTGGATTGGCCATGCTAAATTGCCCATAGTTCCCAGGGATGTGCAGGTAGGGTGGATTGGCTGTGCTAAATTGCCCATAGTGCCCAGGGATGTGCAGGTTAGGGTGGATTGGCCATGCTAAATTGTCCCATAGTGTCCAGGGATGTGTAGGTTAGGGTGGATTGGCCATGCTAAATTGTCAGGTGTCAGGTGTTAGGTGTATTAGTCAGAGGGAGATGGGTTACTCTTCGGAGGGTTAGTGTGGACTAGTTGGGCCGAAGGGCCTGTTTCCGCACTGTAGTGAATCTAAAAAAAACCCTTTATTTTTCAGATGTTACCAGGGCAACATCCTGGTAAAGTCTTCTTCATTTGAATGTGCCAACTCGGATGGCACCACAGCTCAGTGGTTAGCACTGCTGCCTCCCAGCGCCAGGGACCCAGGTTCGATCCCACCCTCGGGCGACTGTATTGTGTGGCGTTTGCACGTTCTCCCCGTGTCTGTGCGGGTTAGCTCCAGTTTCCTCCCACAGCCCAAAGATGTGCAGGCTCGGTGGATTGACCATGGGAAATTGCCATGGTAGACCCACGCTAGCATTAGGGAGAGAACTCCAGGATTTTGAACCAGCGAGGGAGTGGCAATGTATTTCCAAGTCAGGGTGGTGATTGGCATTTGTCCATCTAGACAGGAGTGGGTTTGGAAGCTGCTGTCTAGCACCCTTTGGTGAATTGCTGCTGTGCATCTTGTAGATAGTACACACTGCTGCTACTGAGCGTCACTGGTGGAGAGGAGTGGATCCCAATCAAGCGGGATGCTTTGTCCTGGGATGGTGCCCCATTTTCTTCAGTGTTGCTGGAGTTGGACTAACCCAGGCAAGTGGGGAGTACTCTGTCACACTCCTGACTTGTGCCTTGTTGATGGTAGAAAGGTTTTGAGGAGCTGAGTTATTGAATGTACTATTCCGATGCATTCCTAAACTTATCACGAGTTCTCACATCCTTTGGAAAAGTAATCTCATGTGCACTTCCATTATACTCTGCTCTCAAAAGGTAAAGTGCATTCTGCCTTTGTACGGATGACTGCATGGATAGCTTCCTCTTTTCAAGAAAAAGATGGATAGAGCTCTTAAAGATAGTGGAATCAAGGGTTGTGGGGATAAGGCAGGAACAGGATACTGATTGTGGATGATCAGCCATGATCATAATGAATGGTGGTGCTGGCTCAAAGGGTCGAATGGCCTACTCCTGCACCTATTGTCTATTGTAACATTAAGGAGTTTAGTCAACTATTGTAAGTACCTTCTGATTTCATATTGTGTGTTGTCTGTTGGTCCACAGTCCCATCTGTTCCATACTGCTGAAGGGATGACTAAGTAACTGTATGCTGCAGTCAGTCACTAAGTTCAGCACAGAGTTAAAATTTATAGCAAACACTGAAAGTGCTGGAGAAACTCAGCAGCATCTATTGAGAGGAGGAGAAGAGAGTTAATGATTTGAATTCAATTACCCTTCATCCAAACTGATAGCAGCTGGGAAAGATGATAGGTTTGGGGGAGGCAAGGAGGTGAGATGAATCGATGGAGACGGTGCCGAAAGAGGGAGAGAACAGGCAGCACGGTGGCTCAGTGGCTAGCACTGCTACCTCACAGTGCCAGAGACCCGGGTTCAATTCCCACCTCGGTTAACTGTCTGAGTGGAGCTTGCATGTTCTCTCCGTGTTTGCGTGGGTTTGCTCTGGTTTCCTCCCACAGTCAAAAGATGTGCAGGTTAGGTGAATTGGCCATGCTAAAACTGCCCGTAGTGTTAGGTGCATTAGTCAGGGGTGAATGTAGTGGAATGGGTCTGGGCGGGTTACTCTTCGGAGGATCAGTGTAGACTTGTTGGGCCAAAGGACCTGTTTCCACACTGTAGGGAATCTAATCTGTAGGGAATCTAATCTCGAAGTAAAGGAGGTGAAGAGAATTGTGGTAGGCCATTCAGCCCCTCAGGCCTGTTTATACATTCAGTAATCTGTGGCCAAACTCCATATACCTGCCGTTGTCATATATGCCTTAATGTCATTGTTTAACAACAATCTAAGTGTTTCAGACAAGCCAAAAGAGTGAGTGAAAATTGCTGGGTAGAGTGCTATTGAGAGGTGCAAATGGTTGCAAGTGGGTTGGCTGTGTTGGGAACAAAGAGAAAGTACATTTCCTGTAGTCATAGGATGTGTTCATGCACTGAGATCGTTAAACTCAGCTGAAAATGCAAATTGAGTTCCTTCAGGTAAAGGAGATTAAATTTAAAGTTTGACAGTGTTTTCAACAAACATCCAGTTCGACTCCAGGCGAGTACCATTCAGACACTTAACACTGTGTTGAGACTTGTTTGCAATTGCCAAACTGAATTTCAGACAAGTCATATCCAAGACCGGAGGGTGTGAGCTATCGGCAGAGTCTGGATAGACTGGGACTTTCTTTCCCTGGAGCTAAGAGGTCACCTTAAAGAAGTTTATAAAATCATGAGGCCACGTGGATACCGTTAACAGCAAAGGTCTTTTCCCTTCGGTAGGGGAGTTCAAAACCAGACGTTCAAGGTGAGAGGGGAAAAAAATTAAAAGGGACCTCAGAGGTAGCTTTTTTCCATAGAGGGTGGTGTATGTACCCAACTACCTGTCTGAGCAAGTTGCAGAGGTAAGTCCAATTACATTTAAAAAACATTTGTGCAATTACATGAATAGGGAAGGTTTAGAGGGATATAGGCCAAATGCAAGCAAATGGGACTACTTCAGTTTAGGAAGCCTGGTGGGCATGGACGAGATGGGCCGAGGGGCCTGTTTCCGTGCTGTATGACTCTATCTTGGCTATTCATTTGGCTTGTCAGAGTTTGAAAATCTTGTTGGAGTGAGCAAACATTTAAAAAATCAACTTGTAAGTTCAAGTAGAAAGTTGCCAAACAATCTGCTTAGAGTCAGAGAGATGTGCAGCATGGAAACAGACCCTTCGGTCCAACCCGTCCATGCCGACCAGATATCCCAATGCAATCTAGTCCCACTTGCCAGCACCCGGCCCATATCCCTCCAAACCCTTCCTATTCATATACCCATCCAAATGCCTCTTAAATGTTGCAATTGTACCAGCATCCACCACATCCTCTGGCAGCTCATTCCATACATGTACCACCCTCTATGTGAAAAAGTTGCCCCTTAGGTCTCTTTTATATCTTTCCCCTCTCACCCTAAACCTATGCCCTCAAGTTCTGGACTCCCCAACCCCAGGGAAAAGACTTTGTCTATTTATCCTATCCATGCCCCTCATAATTTTGTAAACCTCTATAAGATCACCCCTCAGCCTCCAATGCTCCAGGGAAAACAGCCCCAGCATGTTCAGCCTCTCCCTGTAGCTCAGATCCTCCAACCCTGGTAACATCCTTGTAAATCTATTCTGAACCCTTTCAAGTTTCACATCTTTCCGATAGGAAGGAGACCAGAATTGCACACAATATTCTAACAGTGGCCTAACCAATGTCCTGTACAGCCGCAACATGACGTCCCAACTCCAGTACTCACTGCTCTGAGCAATAAAGGAAAGCATACCAAACACCTTCTTCACTATCCTATCTACCTGCAACTCCACTTTCAAGGAGCTATGAACCTACACTCCAAGGTCTCTTTGTTCAGCAACACTCCCTAGGATCTTACCATGAAGTGTATAAGTTCTGCTAATATTTGCTTTCCCAAAATGCAGCACCTCACATTTATCTGAATTAAACTCCATCTGCCACTTCTCAGCCCATTGGCCCATCTGGTCCAGATCCTGTTGTAATCTGAGATAACCCTCTTCGCTGTCCACTACACCTCCAATTTTGGTGTCATCTGCAAACTTACTAACTATACCTCTTATGCTCGCATCCAAATCACTTATGTAAATGAAAAAACGTAGAGGACCCAACACCAATCCTTGTGGCACTCCACTGGTCACAGGCCTCCAGTCTGAAAAACAACCCTCCACCACCACCCTCTGTCTTCTACCTTTGAGCCAGGTCTGTATCCAAATGGCTAGTTCTCCCTGTATTCCATGAGATCTAACCTTGCTAATCAGTCTCCCATGGGGAACCTTGTCGAAAGCCTTACTGAAGGCCATATAGATCACATCTGCCCTCATCAATCTTCTTTGTTACTTCTTCAAAAAACTCAATCAAGTTTGTGAGACATGAGATGATGCGTAATATCGATCCAGTGCCTGGCTTAGTTAAAAAAAATAAATGCACAGATGGAAATGCTCACTTTAATATTTTTAACCTGACTGATCTGCGTGTGCAAATATCTGCCCTCAAGTTATAATGAAAGTGGTGGGTGCTTGGAATGCATTGCCCCCAATGATAGTAGAGTCAGAGACATTAGGGACATTTAAGCAATTGCTGGGCAAACACAGGACTGGCAGTAAATTGTGTAGGTTAGGTTGATCTTAGATGAAGATAAATGCTCGGCACAATATCGTGGGCCGAAGGGCCTGTACTGTGCTGTACTGATCTGTGTTTTATGTTCTGTGGTGGCTCAGTGGTTAGCACTGCCGCCTGACAGCACCAGCGACCCGGGTTTGATTCCAGCCTCGGGCGACTGTCTGTGTGGAGTTTGCACGTTCTCCCCGTGTCTGCGTGGGTTTCCTCCGGGTGCTCCGGTTTCCTCCCACAGTCCAAAGATATGCAGGTGATTTGGCCTTGCTAAATTGCCCACAGTGTTCAGGGATGTGTAGGTTAGGTGCATTAGTCAGGGATAAATATAGGGTAGGGGGGAATGGGTCTGAGTGGGTTACTCTTCGGAGGGTCGGTGTGGACTTGTTGGGCCGAAGGGCCTGTTGGAATTCTGTAGTATGTACTATGTTCCATAAAGGTTTTATGCATTTAACTGAAGTTTAGGTTCTCAATAACAATAAACTCTGACTTTATGGTGAATCATTACTGAAAGGTTTAGCAGGTGGTGTGTCCTGGGTGTTGTGGCTTTATGACTGGACTGTTACTTCAGTGTGTAATCTGCTGAATCTAAATCCTGCAATGGTGGCTTTTGAATTCAATTCGGCGGCTTAGTGATTAGCGCTACCACCTGATGGTGCGAGGGACCTGGGTTCGATTCCAGCCTTGGGTGACTGTCTATGTGGAGCTTGCACATTCTCCCCGGTTTTCCTCCGGGTGCTCCGGTTTCCTCCCACACTCCGAAGATGTGCAGGTTAGGTCGATTGGCCGTGCTGATTTGGCCCGTAGTGTGTGCAGGCTGGGTGGATTAACCATGAGGAAAGTGAGGTTAGGTTGAGGGAGGTGTCTATGGGTGGGATGATCTCTAGGGGGTAGGTGCAGACTTGATGGGCCGAATGGCCTCTATCTGTACTGGGGGGATTCTGCAGTGTATACCTTTCCCACAGGTTTGCCACTTGACCTGCTATCTGAGATTACAAACTCAGACCTCAAGCAGACAAGACGTTAAACCTCATTCATGCCCCAAGCCCTTCCCTCTTTCCAATGCACTGCAAGAAACAAATCATTAATCTGTTGCAAGTCAGTTTTGGTGAGTCAGTAATCACACTTACTGACAGACACTTCTGGCTTGTGGCGAGATTATTCTATACGAGTGGCTCCAGATATCTGGCAGCTGAGATCAGTTGGATTTAATTAGATGTGCTAACAATCCCTCGGGCAAAACAAAATGTTGCTGCAAAATAAATACCGAAGATAAAATTATCTGCAATGAAATGTGTTGAGTCTAAGGATTTATGTGTGGAGTTCTCGCTTTAAGTCACCCCGTTTAAAGATCTTTCACTTTAAAGTTGTTGCTGTCCTATGTTCACTCTCCTCATTTAAAGTCCTGCTTTTCATTTTAACATTCCTTACTTCCCAGCTATACCTCATATGATTGCACCTCTTGCACCATCATGTGTCGCGTCATTGTGATGTCAGCTAGACCCCCACATCCCCCAACTCTGATTGGTTGGTGCCAATGTGTTTGTGCTGACGTCCAAAATCATTTATTTAAAAATTGTGTCTCAGGTTCTGAGTAAACTTTTCAAATATATGTCTATATTTTTTTCTCTCCCAACATCTCTATTCTTTTTAGCCAAAAAAGTAGAGGAACTGGTCAGGATTTAGTTCTTTTCAAAGAATTCTCTGCTGCGCTATACATTACGTGTCCAGATACAATAACTGAGGAATGTATATAGTGTCTGTACCATATTAGAAATTCTTTTACCATTGCAAGCAAGAAGTTTTATTTCCTAACTGAAGTTTTCCTTGAGTTGGTTTGCAAGTTATTTCAACTAGGGATGCATGATGCAGCACATGTATGCCACAGTATTTCAACCTTTACATTAGTTAACTCAAGCAATGGTTTTCCCCAGGAACCTAACTCTGATTTTAACATTGATTCCTATGAGAAACCATGCTTCACTTAAAGTTGCAAGTTTCAGGAGGGCAACCCTGACTTTGAGTGTGGGAACCGCGTACTTCCACCTTGCGTTTTTAGCTTTCAGGCTCGCAACGTTAACTCAAGACATTTTGTGAAATAATACTCAGCTGTTGTCTGACGAAGTGTAGACTTCTGAATTGCGATAGTGTGCAGAGCATTCTCCTAAAATTGGAAGGACTTGAGAGTTAGGAAACAATTGCTGGCCGAAAGATCAAATGCTGCAACCTCTCCATGATTATTTGCGGTAATCTTGGGGACAAGTTTGTTAGTTCCGTTCAATGTCAAAATGGACCTTAACTTGATTATGTTTAATGAGTGGCATTTTCCCACAAGAAACAGAGACGGGGGCTGGAAAAGTCAGCTTTGGTGGGACAAAGGGCCCCTCGTCACTGTTCTGTCTCCAGCCTTGCGGTTCCACTCATCGATAATTCATATTTCCGTTCCTCTCCGTGCTCTCCAACCTCGCTAATCTTTCCCCAAGCGCCGTTTGTGGTCGGTCCGACTTAAAGCATCGATTTCAAATCATCGCACGCCTTTTTACAGGTAACTATGACGCCGTGATTTTAAAACAGTCTGCAGTTTTGCATGGAGCGTCGAAATAAAAAGATAAGGTTTAAATGGAGAGCCCAGCGATCACTGAACGGGGAATCGAAAGTGATATAACACCGTGTCATTTTCCAAATTTTATTTACAGTGCCAGTTTCTAACGTCAAAGTATCGTCCAACAATTCGGCGCCAGTAGAAAGCCTCAATGCCATTTTACTGACTTGTGAGGCCGAGGGCTCTATACAATCAAGGATATGGTATAAGGGTAACAGCCTTCTCAAGGACAGTGACGGAATAAAAATCTCTCAGGAGAAAGAGACACTGATTATAATCAGTGCTGACAGAAACGACTCTGGAACATATACATGTCAAGTCATTGGTATCACTAACAATGCATCTGGAAGTTTTGACCTGAAAATTAATTGTGAGTACACGGAAACCTTGAGGAGTTGGTTTACATTTACTATCAGCGATTCTTTTAGGTGCGAAGACAACACGTGTTCTCTCGATTCCTTTTTGTAGATGGACCAGAGGCAGTCACTGTTGAACCCCCGGGGCCAAGTCATCTAGAACTGGGGCAATCGATTACATTACGTTGCTCTGCCCAATCCGTCCCTTCAGCTGCCTATAGATGGTCCAATGGTAATGGGCTGTTAGACAGCGGACAAACGTACAACATTGAATCGACAAAGGAAAGTCCAGGTGGGAATTATACCTGTGAGGCTTATAACAACATAACCAAACAAACCAAAAGTGCTACTATAGAGGTAACTATTGAAGGTGAGTAAACGTTTCACCAAAACAGACTAACAGCATTTTGTCCATGTGCTTCATTCCATATTTTTGTTTCTTTTCTATGTTGTTCTTTCTGTGTTTACTGGTAATAACAAATATTTCTTTCTAATGTAACAAAATAACAATATTGTCAATGTCTATGAGTTTCTACAGTCACATCAATAACACAAAGTTTATACCTGCAGCACCATTCACAACTCCTCAGAGACTGGGGCAGCCCATATCCAAATGCAACAAGACCTGGACTATATTTGGATTCGGGCTGACAAAACAGCAAGTCAAATTCATACCACGCAAGTGCCATCAACAATAGCGAATCTATCTATCACTCTCTGACATTTGACAGCATTACCATCACTGAAAGCCGACTATCAATATCCTGGGGTTTACCATTGACCAGGGACTCAACTTGACTCGTCATATGTCGTGGCTACGAGACCAGGACAGAGGCTAGGAATCCTGCAGTGAGTAACTCAGCTCGTTACTCCCCAAAGCCTGTCCACCATCGATAAGGGATAAGTCAGGATTGTGATGAAATATTCCACACTTACCTGGATGAGTACCGCTCCAACAACACTCAACAAGCTCAACATCGTCCAGGATGAAAGGATTAGCTTGATTGGCACCACGTCCGCAAACACTTACTCCCTCCACCCACAATACTCAGTGGCAGCAGTATGTACCATCTACAAGATGCACTGCAGAAGTTCACCTAAGCTGTTTAAACAGCACCTTCCAAATACATGACCATAATCATCTTGAAGGATGAGGGAAGCAGATGCATGGTCTAATAACCCCTCCCCCACCACCTCCCCCCCCCCCCCCACCTCAAGTTCCCCTCCAAGCCATTCTCCATCCCGATTTGCAAATAGAGTCACAGAGTTTGTGTGGAATTTGCACATTCTCCCTATACCTGCGTGGGTTTCCTCCGGGTGCTCCGGTTTCCTCCCACAGTCCAAAGATTAGGTGGATTGACCATGCTAAATTGGCAACAGTGACCAGGGCTGTGCAGGCTAGGGAGATAAGGCATGGGTTGTGCAGGGTGAAAGGGAAAGGAATGGATCAAGGTGGGATGCTCTTTGGCGGGTCGATGGGCTGAATGGCCTGCTTCCTCACTCTCGGGATTCTCTGATTCTACTCCAGAGACTTGCTTGAGAGAGGGACAAGACTTAATATTCCAGGACTTCGGTGTTTCAGGCAAGGTTGATGGGATATAAAAGGTCAGGTAAGGAAAAATATCCCAGCTGAAGGAAAACACCTTGAGAGGGCTTATCCAGCAAAGCTGAAAGGTGAGATCGCAGCAGTAGCAAGGGTGCAGGCCTCCCTACAGCCTCTGAGGTGCTTAAAAAGGTGATAGAGGTACAGATATGTGGACAGGTTATGGAAAAATGTACAGATTACGGGTGGGTGATGTTAACTTCCCCTACAGTGACTGAGGGTCCCTTGGTGCGAGGGTCTTGGATGGGGGTGGTGAGAAGGGGCAGTTGTTAGGTGTGTCCGGGGCAAATATGCAAACAGTTCAACGAGAGACAGGACCATATGAGATCTGGTATTGGGAATGAGCCCGGAGCTCTAAGTTTCAATGAGGGAGCATTTCAGGACCTAATGGCCATAATTCTGTACAAATTTAAAAATCACACAACACCAGGTTACCATTGACCAGGGACTCAACTTGACTCGTCATATGTAGTGGCTACGAGACCAGGATAGAGGCTAGGAATCCTGCAGTGATTCGAAAGCTAGTGCTTCCAAATAAACCTATTGGACTATAACCTGGTGTTGTGGGATTTTTAACTTTGTACACCCCAGTCCAACACCGGCACCTCCAAATCATAATTCTTTAAGTTTTCAGTTACTCTTGGTCAGGATAAGATTAGTCCTGGAGTAAAAGACTAAACTGGGGGGGAGGCTAACTGCAGCAATACTAGGTAGGAGGTGGTGAACGTAGATTGGGAGCAGCTGTTTGAGAGTAAATCCACATTTGCCACAAAGGCCAGCTCAGGACCTGTGAAAATGAAGGATAAGGATGGCAAGGTTTGGGAACCTTGGATGACAAGAGAACTATGTTAGTATGCCTTTAAGCTTTGCCAAGTCAAAATCATGCTAACAATGGGGGGCCCCTCTACCCAACAGACTACAGTGTTTCACGAAGACAACTCAACAACTTCACCAATGAAACTCAGGATCAGCAAAAAACGTTGACGCATCCAGCGGCACCCATGAATGATTTATTTCAAAACTGCGGTATCAAATTGGTAGCCAAAGATGCTTCTTAGAAGTCCTCAGACAGTTGAGGAATCTTATGCTCAGTTCTAATTGGTATTTTTTCAGCGTGCGTAACTTTGCCTCACAGAGAGTGCCAGAGGAAGGTGAACTTTGCAAGAGCAGAGTTCCCGGCTGATCTCAAGATTGCCATTCGGTACTCGATATCGCAACTCGAATGAACACTGGTCTTGTGACAGGCATAGAGAAGGCTGGAGAAACTCAGCAGCGCCTGCAGAGGGAAAACAAGCCAGCTCTGAAAAAGAGTCATGCTGGACTCGAAAAGTGAACCCTGTTTGCCTCTCCACGGAAGCGAGGAGAAAGCGAGCCCTGCAGATCGCTGGAGATCAGAGTCGAGAGTGTGGTGCTGGAAAGGAACAGCCGGCCAGGCAGCATTCGAGGAGCATAAGCCTCATTCCCTGATGAACAGCTTATGCCCGAAACGTCGACTCTCCTGCTCCTCGGATGCTGCCTGACCGCCTGCGCTTTTCCAGCACCGCACTCTCGACTCTCCACAGAAGCTGCCAGACTCGCTGAGTTTCTCCAGTAATTGTCGATGCTGGTTTCAGATTTCGCATGTGGTTCGTTGCTTTCGTTTGAGCACAGCAAGGTTTGTGACTTATGGTTCTCATGCTAGAGAGATATCTTCCCGTCTCTGTTAACACTCATAGTCTGTAATGGTTCCCTTTACCTTCAAGTTATTGCTGTCTGATTCCAGCAGTTGGAAACCTCTTTTGTTCACACATTTGTATGTTGCTTTCTGTAAGTACACCCTCTCACTGGTAACTGCTACGATATTAAAGGATATTCAACATTTAGAAACAGGGCAAAAGGAAGAGGTAGTGCGTTAGTGCTGACTGAGAGGAGTGAGGTCAGTGGATGTCTGCATCAGTGGGCAAGGAATGCAGAATCAGTTTGGGTCAAGTTCAGCAAAAGCAAGGAGCTACAGTTATTGGCCGAAATTGTCTCTCAGTTACCGAACCTCCATCGTCCTGTCAGAGCAGCAGTCGGACTGTTGACAGAGCAGGAAATTAGAGATGCAGTCATCATGTGGGACTTCAACCGATAGATGAGGGAATGCACCGATGCTGTGGAGGAGAAATTCCTGGAATTTCTATGGGATGATTTACTGCAGAAATACATTGAGGAACCAACATGGGCCACAGGCTATTTTAGAACTTGTATAACGCAGTGAAAAAGGGACTCTTGCTGCTGGTGAACTTTTCAGCAATGACAGGTTTTTACCAATCGGTTTGGGACGGTAGTAGTTCAATCGAAAATGAGTGTCTTAAGTTTAAACAAAGTCAGTTATGAGAGTTTGGGGGGATAAAAGGCCACGGTGAATGGAAAAACAAATGTATTAAAAGCACAGAAGACATGTCTACTGCTGCAAGGATTAATGCTTGGATTGAAAGGAAAATCCATTCTTTTAAAGCAAAAAGGTAGAAGTTAGACTATTGAGGCAGGTTAAATGCAATGTAGTGATTGGAACCGGCTGGATCTTAAATTGGGCCAATCAGGGAGCCCCGGCTGACTGGTATTCGGGGATTCAGAGTCTACTCGCTTCAAGACCAAAATATTGAATATTTCCGAGGAGGCGGTCGGTATAAACCTTAGAGATCAAAGGACACGGGGAGAAAGCGAAAGCAGGGTTGGAGGATCAGCCATCATCGTGTGAGTGATGCAGCAGGTTCGATGGGCAAAATGACCTACTCCTGCTCCTATTTGTAAAGTTTCTAGGGGGCAGGCCTAACCAGGCGACAATGTCCTCTCTTCATAATCTCTTACGAACGCAACGGCCGTCACATGCTCTTATCATGGCACAATCAAGACCGTCTTGTAAATCCATTCTGCCGCGAAAGCACTGCTGTCTTAACCAGGGCCTGAACGGCCTCATTATCCGGGCAATCATATCTAACACCAAAGGCACTGCATCACATAGATGGAGTGCAAGTCACCACTCATGGCTATGTTGCTTAACCCATGAGCTTAACCCAGGAGTCTGTCTTTGCATGTAACCCTGAAAGCCGAACAGTGCAGTATCAACTTCCAAGATGCACGCTCATTGGGTTCCTTATTTTCTTTTTCAGAAAAGGCCATAAAAAGCGAAACGTTGTCTGCTGGTGCCATAGCTGGCATCGTGATTGCAATTCTCGCCGTTCCTGTTATTGGGGGAACTGCGTGGTTTGTCAAAAAGAAGTTAAGCAGGTAAGCGCATGATGTGCACATTTAATGAGCATCTTTTGCTGATTCACCTTTGCGTGTGCTAGTTTGAGATTATCTGCACGGCTCAGTCTTTGATCAGACCATCAGGTAAAGGAGCAGCATTTGATCATTCTGCCCTAGGATTGGGGCTGTCCTGTTTCTCAAGCCCGTTCCCCAGGAGATGGAGAGGGGGACACAGAGTGGGGCAGGGAGGGGCTTGGTGGGTAGCAGAGGGCTGCTCCAAATGAAGCAGCTGCCCCATCTAATACCTACCAGCAGGGGGCCTCTCACTGGAACGGTTGGCTCTTTCAAGTGAAGAGTGCGGATGGTGGGGGAAGGGAAAACTGTCCTACGGCAGAGATTTCCCTCCTGACGTTCTCTCCATCCCCTGCCAAAGGTTCATTTCGCGCCCATTTTCCTGGCTTTCTGTAGCACTGCACCCCCCCCACCAAACACCGAATTCAGCTGCTGACCCTCTGCTCAGGGCTGGCATCTCTCGGAAGGGGCTCACGGTGAGCAGTTGGCGGAGAGAGGGTCACATTTCCAACAGAGCTTGGGACCAGCTAAATTCAGAATCACGTTTCCATAATTATCCATCCTGCTCGTGTTAGGGTGATGCACTCGGGCAGGACAAACAATGCAGGGGGGACCATGTGATGACCCCAGGATGCAGCGATTGAACTTGATGTGTAAGTCCGTCCATCCCTTCAGGTCACAGGGACACAGGATACTCACCTTTATTAGCCGAGGCTTAGAGTTTAACAGGGAGGTGATGCTGGAACTGTATAAAACACTGGTTCGACCACAGCTAGAGTATTGTGTGCAGTTGTACATTATAGAGGGGAACAGGATAGCACTGGAGAGGAGTCAGAGGGAGATTTACCAGGGGGTTGCCTAGGCTGCAGAGTTTTGGTTCTGAAGAGAGATTGGACCGACTGGGGTCGTTTCCCTCAGAGGAGACCGAGAGGGGGACAGGATTGAGCTGTGTGGAACGATGTGGGGCATAGAGAGGGTAGACAGGAAGAGATGTTTCCCCTTGATGGAGTGAATGGGAGACGGGGGGGGATAGTGTCATTGATTTAAGGAAAGGGGCCGGACGTTTAAAGTGAATGTGAGGAAAAAAAAAATTTTCACTCAGAGGGTAGTGGGAATCACTGCCTATAAGAGTAGAGATAGAGGCAGGAATCTATTGAAGAAGTATTTAGATGCTCACTTGCAATGCCAAGGCTATGGGGGCCAAGTACTGGGAAATGGGGTTAGAGCAATTAACTGGTAGTTTTTGATATTTGGCAGGTCGAAAGGTTTTTTTTGACAGTGCTGTAAATCTCTATGATTCTATACACTACCTAACTGTGCTGTTAACCTTCAGCCACAGCCAATAGCTTCTCAATGATTCTCTTCATTTCAAGCATGTTTTGCACAGTCTGGGACTTTATTCCCATTGAGCTTTGCTCCCACCAATTTGTGCTGACGTTAAAAAAGTAATAATGTTGTTGTGCCAGCAGTTGGCCCATATCCCTTCATATCCACGTACCTATTCAGATCTCCAGGAGTCTCACTGCAGAGCGTTTGCACAATACTTGGTCAACAGAAACTACACGGTGTCACATCAGCAATCTTGGCACGGCAAATTTATGCCGCGTGTCTGTCTGATTCACTTTTCTCTTTAGTCGTTTGTGGGAGTGTGGGCGTTGCTGAGTCAGCCTTGGCTGTCCCTATGGAAGTACCCTTGCTGAGCCATTTCAGAGGGCAGTTAAGTTCAGAGGGCTGTGGAACGCACAGAAGTAGTTGTGGGTTTGGAATGTGCTGCCTAAGGATCTTTGGTGGACTCCTACAGTGCATCTTGTAGATGGTACATTCGGGGACTACTGAGCGTCAGTGGCGGAGGAACTGGGTGTTGGTGGATGTGGTGCCAATCAAGCGGGGGCTGCTTTGTCCTGAGCGTTGTTGGAGCTGCCCCCATCCAGGGCAAGTGGGGGTGCATTCCAACACATTCCTGACTTGGGTTGTGTGAGGAGCTTTGGGAAATCAGGAGGTGAGACTCTCACTGCAGGATTCTCAGCCTCTGAGCTGCTCTTGTGGCTTTCATATGGTCAGTCCAGTTCAATTTCTAGTCAATGGTGACCTCCAGGATGTTGACAGTGAAGGATTCAGCGATGGTCACGCCATTGAATGTCAAGGAGTGATGGCTAGATTCTCTCCTGTTGGAGGTGGTCACGTGTGTGCTGTCAATGTTACTCGCCTCTTGTCAACTGGATATTGGCCAGGTCTTGCTGCATTTGAACATGGACTGCTTCAGTACCTGAGGATTATTCATGGAGACTGGCTGCTGGGAGGGAGTGCAAGGTGGGAGGGAAAGCTGCATTTTCAGATGTGGATGCAGGAAATCTGGAGAGAGGGAAAGATCCGTGAGTGAAAGAGTCCAATGTGTTGTCAGTCAACTGTTGTGTTCTCCTGAGGTGCAGGACTGCCTCAAATTCAGAGGGACCATGCCACTGCTGTTGGTCACATCTGCATACTTATGTCTTGTGGAGAATTTGTTCTCATCCTTCTATCACTGGAAGAGCTCAGCTGTTCAACCCCATTGACAGGCAAGAGAGAAGCTCCCAGCCTTCACTCCACTCCTATAGTAACCGAATCCTCAAGGAGCATGTTGCAGCCCCTTCAGCTAGAATAGGATGGAGTCTGCCGTGCTCCCAGAATCCTTTGCGAGTCCAGAGATAGGATGCCAATGCCTCAAGCATCCCAGAGACTCTGGTGAGCTGGAACATGAGTGAGTCTGGTTTCTGATCACATGCACGGTCACACTGTCCCAGAATAGACATTGTGTAGAGGTCGATGAGTGTTAATTGTCTCAGCGTTGCTTGTGAAGCCAGGACAGGATGAATAGAAAGTTACGTTTTGTTCCGAAACGAACTGAAGGCATAGAAGGGATGTTATGTTTCAGTTATACAGGGACTGTAGCTGGAGTACTGTGTGCAGCACTGGTAACCGAACTCAGAGGCATGGAAACAGACCCTTCGGTCCAACTCCTCCATGCCAACCAGATATCTTAAACTAATCTAGCCCCATTTGCTAGTATTTTGCCCATATCCCTCTAATCCCTTCCTATTCATACACCCATCCAGATGCCTTTAAATGCTGTCATTGTACCAGCCTCCACCACTTCCTCTGGCAGCTCATTCCACACACGTACCACCCTCTGTGTGAACAAGTTGCCCCTGAGGTCCTTTTAAAATTTTTCCTCTTTCATCCTAAACCTATGCCCTCTAGTTCTGACTCCCCCACCCCAGGGGAAAGGCCTTGCCTATTTATCCTATCCAAGTTCCCTCATGGTTTTATAAACCTCTGTGAGGTGATGCCTCAGCCTCCGAAGCTCCAGAGCAAAGAGCCCCAGCCTGTTCCGCCTCTCCCCATGCCTCAAGCCCTCCAACTCTAGCAACGTCCTTGTAAATCTTTTCTGAACCCTGTCAAATTTCACAGCATCTTTCCTGTCGCTGGGAGACCAGGATGGCACGCGGTATTCCAAAAGGGGCTGACTCAATGTGCTGTACAGCCGCAACATGAAGTCCTAGTGCCCCTCACCCTATGCTGAAAGCATTTGAATGAATTCAGAGATTTATTAAGACCTGGAATGAGTAGATTGCCTTATGAGGAAAGGCTAAACCATCTAGAACTGTATCCTCTGGAGTTCAGAAGAGTCACAAATGACTGAACGGAAAGATATAAGATCCTGAGGGGACGTGATCAGGTGGATATAGAAACGATGCTTCCTCTTGTGGGAGAGCTGAGAACGAGGGGTACAAAATCAGAAATTGCTGGAAAAACTTAGCAGGTCTGGCAGCACCTGTGGAAAGGAAGCAGGGTGAACCTTTCAGGTCCAGGGACTGTTTGTTTTTGGTTTCGAGCACCTGCAGTGCTTTTTTATTTAATGTTTAGTCTCGAACTAGCGGTGAGAGTTCCAAAATACGGAGGTGCTGTTCAAAATAAGAAATGAGGAAATGTTTTTTCCTCTTTCAGAGGAAGTCGTTGGGCTGCCCTTCCGCATTTGGCAATAGATGCAGAATCTTTAACTATTTGGAAGGGAGACTGAGGTAGATTCTTGAGGACCAAAGGAGAGCACGATTATTATGGGAGGTGCAGGGATGTAGAATTGAGGTCCAAATCAGATCAGCCACGATCCTATTGAATGCTGGAGAGCGGGCTGGAGGGGCCGAGATGGTCTTCTCTTGTCCCTTGCTTGGATGACAGTCCCTGTTCAATTTTAGGAGCTGGGGGTGGGGTAGCTTTGGAGAGCATGGCATTATTCAATGTTCTTAGGCTCCTAACCTAATCTAGTCCCATTTGCCAGCACCCGGCCCATATCCCTCTTAACCTTCCTATTCATATACCCATCCAGATGCCTTTTAAATGCTTTAATCCAAGTGAGGTTAGTTTAGATTGGGAGCATGGTTGGCAATTAGACCAAAGGGTCTGTTTCCGTGCTGTGTGACTCTAAAAACAAGAACTGGGGCCACAATTTACAAATAAGGGGTCAACTGCTGCGGTGAGAGATGAGGAGAAAGCATTTTTTATTAGATTAGATTCCATACCCTTCGGCCCAACAAGTCTACACCGACCCCCTGAAGAGTAACCCACCCAGACCCATTCCCCTAACCTACATTTACCCCTGACTAATGCACCAAACACTATGGGACAATTTAGCATGGCCAATTTACCTGACCTGCTCATCTTTGGATTGTGGGAGGAAACCAGAGCACCCAGAGGAAACGCAGACACGGGGAGAATGTGCAAACCACATAGACAGTCACCCGAGGCTGGAATCGAACCCGGCTCCCTGGCGTTGTGAGGCAGCAGTGCTAACCCACTGAGCCACCAGGTAGGATGGATCTTTAAGGATGTGGTCTGCCTTTCTGAGGAAGTGAGAGGTGTAGAGGGAGCCAATGGATGGAAGGCTGGTTCACCTGATGGACTGTTCTCAACTCTCTGTAGTTTCCATATCAAGGTAGAATACTTTCCATGGCGCATCTATGAAGGTTAGTCAGAGGCTTTATGGACATGCGGAATCCCCTTTAACCCCTGAAGATGAAGAGGCATCAAGTTTGTTTGACACTGTCAGCATACGTTTTGTTTGTTTACCCCGAGTGTACTTTGCTCATCTTGACCTGAAAGACCATCTGATATCTGTCTGACGAACGCAGTGTGGTGCTAAATTCCATACTGAAACCACTCCCCAGACAGGAAGTTTTATGGGAATTTCCCCATTTGATTTCTTGGCAGCGAGCTTGCAATGAGGAAACTAAGAACAAGATGTGGCCATTCAGCCCTTCGAACCTGCTCCGCACTTCAGCCTGTTGTGGCTGATCCTCTCTTGATGCCATGTTCTCCAATACCATTTCACTCAGAGGGCTTTGATCCCTTTGGAATTCTTGACCATAAAGACAAAGGTTTTGTGATACGATCGCTTGACTATTAATCCTATTAATTCCTGATGAGGGGTCTCTGCCCGAAACTTCGACTCTCCTGACCTGCTGCGCTTTTCCAGCGCCACATTTTTCGACTCTGACCCCCAGCATCTGCAGTCTGCACTTCCTCCTGTTAATCCAGAAACTCGGCTAATGTTCTGGATGACTCAGGCTCAAATCCTACCATTTCAGGTGGCGTCATCTGAACTCAGTCGGAAGTTACTGATGACCACGAAACCGTTGTCAATTGTCATAAAAGAACATCTGGCTCACTTGTATCCTTTCGGGAAGGAGATCCGACTCTAGATGTGACTCCAGACCCATAGCAATGTGGTTGACTCTCAACTGCCCTCTGGGCAAATAAGGATGGGAGATGAAGATCGCCCACGTCCAGAGAACAAATAAAGAAAAAGAGGGGTTGTGGAAGCTCAGTCTTTGGGTCTGTTTAAGGTCGAGATGGGTAGATTCCTGATGGGGTTGGGTAAAAGCCATTGAAGTGTTCGCAGTCAGGCATGATCGTACTGAAAGGTGTCGGAAGGTGACTGTTGGGTGGCACAGCGGCTCAGTGGTTAGCACCGCTGCCTCACAGCGCCAGGGACCCAGGTTCGATTCCAACCTCGGGCGACTGTCACGTTCTCCCCATGCCTGGGTGGGTTTCCTCCCACAGTCACAAAGATGTGCTGGTTAGGGTGGATTGGCCATGACATGACATGACATGTCTGAAGGTGGCTGTTTGGGTGGCACAGCGGCTCAGTGGTTAGCACTGCAGACCTCACAGCGCCAGGGACCCGGGTTCGATTCCAGCCTCGGGTGACTGTCTGTGTGGAGTTTGCACATTCTCCCTGTGTCTGTTTGGGTTTCCTCCCACAGTCTAAAGATGTGCAGGTCAGGTGAATTGGCCATGCTAAGTTGCCCCTAGTGTTAGGTGCATTGGTCAGAGGGAGATGGGTAGGTTACTCTTCGGAGGGTTGGCATGGACTGGTTGGGCCGAGGGGCCTGCTTCCGCACTCTAGGGAGTTAATCTAATCTAATCTAAATTGGCCATCATTGAGAGCGAGTACTGCAGATACTGGAGATTAGAGTTGAGGGTGGAGTGCTGGAAAAGCACAGGTCAGGCAGCATCCAAGGAGCAAGAAAACCGATGTTTTGGGATGAAGGGCTTTTGCCTGAAATGTTGGTTTTTCTGCTCCTCGGAAATTGCCCAAAGTGTTCAGGGATGTGTAGGTTACAAACATTAGTCACGGGCAAATATAGGGTAGGGAACGGGTCTGGGTGGGTTACTCTTCGGAGGGTCAGTGTGGACTCGTTGAGCCGAAGGGCCTGTTTCCACGCTGCAGGGATTTAACAAAAAAAGTATTTTCTGAAGGAGTTGGATTATAACAGACACTGCCGTTGATCTAATGAAGTAACTTGCAGCAGTAATCGCATAGGGAGGGTAGAACACATGGAGAGTTTGCTAAAATTGTTTTCGAAAGCAACCAGCCACAGCGCAGAGGGAGAGCGGGTCCTGTTCACTTCGGAAAGTTCATGCAGTCTTCCATATAAATGGAAGCAATAGGAGCAGATATCAGTGTATGAGGGAACGAGATGCCAGGTCATCAGGTCAGGTCCTGGGATGGCAGGACTGATGTATGGAGAGAGATTGGATTAGACTGGGCTACACTCATTGGCGTTTAGAAATATAAGGGGGAGGATCTCATAGAAACTAATAAAATTCCAGCCAGGCAAGATGCAGGAAGGATGTTACTAATGAGCGGGGAGTCCAGAGAGTGTGGAATTCTCTGCCATAGAAAGTGGTCCAGACCAAGACATTCGAATGTTTTCAAGAAAGAGTTAGATATAGTTGTTCGGGCTAAAGGAATCAAAGGGTATGGGGGAGAAAGCACCTGTCGGGGAGTGAGTTGAATTGTCAGCCATATTGAATGGCAGAGCAAGCTGTAAGGACTGGGCGGACTACTCCTGTTCCCATTCTCTGTGTTTCCAGATTCATGTCAGCACGTGTTTCTCGAGAGAGCAGATTGAAAAACCAGCTTTGTTCGCTCTGACAGGTTGACCAGGCAAACAACAGAAGGAAACCTGGGGCGGCACAGTGGCTCAGTGGTTAGCACTGCTGCCTCACAGCACCAGGGGACCCAGGTTCGGGTCCAGCCTCGGGCGACTGTCTGTGTGGAGTTTGCACATTCTCCCCGTGTCTGTGTGGGTTTCCTCCGGGTGCTCTAGTTTCCTCCCACAATCCAAAGATGTGCAGGTTAGGGTGGATTGGCCATGCTAAATTGTCCCATAGTGCCCAGGGATGTGTAGGTTAGGGTGGATTGGCTGTGCTAAATTGTCCCATCATGTTCAGGGATGTGTAGGTTAGGGTGGATTGGCCATGCTAAATTGTCCCATAATGCCCAGGGATGTGTAGGTTAGGGTGGATTGGCTGTGCTAAATTGTCCCATCATGTTCAGGGATGTGTAGGTTAGGGTGGATTGGCCATGCTAAATTGTCCCATAGTGTCCAGAGATGTGCAGGTTAGGGTGGATTGGCTGTGCTAAATTGTCCCATAACCTTCAGGGATGTGTAGGTTGGGGTGGATTGGCCATGCCAAATTGTCCTATAGTGTCCAGAGATGTGCAGGTTAGTGTGGATTGGCTGTGCTAAATTGTCCCATAACCTTCAGGGATGTGTAGGTTGGGGTGGATTGGCCACGCTAAATTGTCCCATAACCTTTAGGAATGTGTAGGTTAGTGTGGATTGGCTGTGCTAAATTGTCCCATCATGTTCAGGGATGTGTAGGTTAGATACATTAGTTAGTAGAAATGTAGAGTAATAGGGTAGGAGAATGGGTTACTCTTCAGAGAGGTGCTTTGGATTTGTTGGGCCAAAGGGCCTGTTTCCACATGGTAGGGATTCTATGATATTCTATGGATTCTATGATAAAATATTTGCGTAAATCACTTTGCCTAACTCCTTCATATCGAGCACCAAGAGAATTAAACAGCAACACAGAGCCGAAGAGAGACCACAGTGGAGTATTGTGTGCAGTTCTAGTCTCCTTATCTAAGGAAGGGTGTTCCAGTGGTGGACGGAGTGCAGTGGAGAATTCACTCAAGTGATAACAGGGATGGCAACACTGAACTATTTGGAAACATTGGTTCGACTGGGCTTATACCCACTAGAAGGATGAGAGAAGGTCTGATTAAAATATATCGAATTCTAACAGGGCTGGGCAGACCAGAGGCAGGGAGGATGCTGGTTGGGGAGTCTTGAAACAGTCTCAGGGCACTGGCTAGACTGAGATGAGGAAAAATGGCTTCACTCAGTGGGTGATGAAGCTGTGGTATTCTCCAACACAGAAGGCTGTGTCACTGTAGGAGGAGATAAGTAATGTCTTTCGTTTCAGATGGTATGGACAGGAGTGGGAATGTGATATTGGGATCGAGAATCAGCCATGATCATAGCAAGCCAGGCTCGAAGGACCGAATGGCCAACTCCTGCTCCTCGTTTCTCTGTCTAATCACCCATTCGAGTTCTTACAGTCACTGAATTCATCTGTAGAAATCAGCTAAAAAGATCACTGATATTTTACCGTGCAGCTAGTCACAATACTGTGTCATTTTCCTATTGTATGCACATAAAGTTGGGATAAAGTTTACTCGCAAAGTGAAGCACTTGAAAATATGAAAATCGAAAGCTCCATCTCACTTTCTTTCTCTGAAACATTTGTACCTGTTTTGGACCTTCTTTTGCCCATTCGCTAAATACATGATACCTACCTCTCATGCTGTGGACTCTCTTGCATTGATCCATTCCATGTAAATTGGAGTTGAGGGTTTAACGCAAGTGATTGGAATAAAATGGGTCCAAACAGTATGATCAAAAGTTGAAAATGTTCACATGAAATTAAGAGGTGCACTTATATCTTGCGTGCAGCAAGCTAACAAGATATTTATCAAGTTGTTTCTGAACACACCATTGCATTCTGGAAATTATGAGATGGGTTAGTGACATTGTAAATGCTATGGGGCATTTCAGTCTGCACTCAACCTTAAATTGCAGTTGCTTGACTCTGTTTAATAGCAAACTCGAAAGGTGGTAAAAGAAAAGAACTGTGAATGCTGGAAATCTAAAGCAAAAACAGAAATGAATGGATGTGGGTTTGCTCGCTGAGCTGGAAGGGTCGTTTTCAGATGCTTTGTCACCATACGAGGTAACATCATCAGTGAGGCTTCATCCTGAGGCCTAGTATGGTGATGAAACGTCTGAGGACGAACCTTCCAGCTCAGTGAACAAACCTGCATCCAGAACCTCAACCAGAGCTACAAATCTCCTCAAAACAGAAATGAACGGAGAGACTCAACAGGTCCGGCAGCCACTGCGGAGACAGAAAGCAGACTCAACGTTTCAAGTCCAGTGACCCTTCTTCAGAACTGGACTCGAAATGTTGACTCTGTTTCTCTCTCCGCAGAGCTGCTGAGTTTCTCCGGCCACTTCTGTTTTTCAGAAAGTGGCCTCTGAATCTGCCGAGAGCCAAGAACTGAAAGCACCTGCAGTGTAGGCAATGAATTTCCAACAGATGCAGCTCGATGGATTTAACTCTGACACTGTCTTTGCACAGCCAAATATATTTTCGCCAAACTCTTCCCCGGTGCTCATCAACTTTCAGTGGGGGGGGGGGGTCAGTAAAATGTCATGAATATTTTGTTTGCATTCTTAGGAGACTAATGACTGTATTTTGGCTGTGAGTCACATTTAGTGAATGAAAATTGCAAGAGAATGTAAATTTGCTGAGCAACCTCTACAAGCCTATTGTGTAATATTTATATAGGGGAAAAGGTGGATCCCAACAAAAGAATAGCAAATCAGCTTCGTCTGGAAGTGGTAAGTGAGCTAGTTCAGCACTCATCACCCTGCTATGCTCGCGCAATTCTCATTGAGTGAAGTGTTTTAATTACTTTACTCAATCAGTGTTAATTATAGCTTCTTTGCTCTGCCTTGGCATCTAAATAATAGAAGCGAATGTGTTAAGTGTATCATCGCTTTGCAATAAACTGTTTTCATTTCACAACCGCGTAAACATAAAGTTTGACGTCAGCTTATGCCAAATCTGGCAAAGGCATATGTTCCGCTCAAAGCTTTTCTGTGTCCTTCAATGCAACCCAATTCATCACCAAAACAATGTGCAGTGGTTGGAAGATCACATCCTTGCATCCAAGGTCAGTATGCTTGAGTCAAAGTGATTGTTCTCATTATCTTCCCTCCTGTGTTTTTGAAATTTAATGTGACTGCCATCAAGCACAGACGCTACTCTCCATAACCCACCGCCGAAGTATGAAATGATAGTGAAAAGGCATCAAAACTGTTGAGTTGAAGGGTTCGATTCTAGCCTCGGATGACTGTCTGTGTGGGGTTTGCAGTGTGAGTTTCCTCCGCGTGCCCTGGGTTCTTCCCACAGTCCAAAGGTTTGCAGTTCAGGGTGGATTGGCCATGCTACATTGTCCCACAGTGTCCAGGGTTGTGCAGGTTAGGGTGGATCGGCCAAGCTAAATTGTCCCATAGTGTCCAGGGTTGTGCAGGTTAGGGTGGATCGGCCAAGCTAAATTGTCCCATAGTGCCCAGGGACACGTATTTTGGGTGGATTGGCCATGCTAAATTGTCCCATAGTGTCCAGGGGATGTGCAGGTTAGGGTGGATTGGCCCATAGTCCCCAGGGATGTGCAGGTTAAGGTGGACTGGTTGTGCTAAATTGTCCCATAGCCTTCAGGGATGTGTAGATTAGGGTGGATTGGCCATGCTAAATTGTCCCATAGTGTCCAGAGATGTGCTGGTTAGGGTGGATTGGCCATGCTAGATTGTCCCATAGCCTTCAGGGATGTGTAGATTAAGGGGGGTTGGCCATGCTAAATTGTCCCACAGTGTTCAGGGATGTGTAGGTTAGAGTGGATTGGCCATGCTAAATTGTCCCATCGTGTTCAGGGAAGTGCAGGTTAGGGTGGATTGGCCATGCTAACTTGTCCCATAGTGCCCAGGGATGTGCAGGTTAGGGTGGATTTGCCATGCTAGATTGTCCCATAGTGTCCTGGGATGTGCAGGTTAGGGTGGATTGGCCATGCTAAATTGTCCCATAGTGTGCATGGATGTGTAGGTTAGAGTGAATTGGCCATGCTAAGTTGTCCCATAGTGTCCAGGGATGTGCAGATTAGGGTGGATTAGCCATGCTAAATTGTCCCATCGTGTTCAGGGATGTGCAGGTTAGGGTGGATTGGCCATGCTAAATTGTTCCATTGTGTCCAGGGATGTGCAGGTTAGAGTGGATTGTCCATGCTAAATTGTCCCATAGTGCCCAGGGATGTGCAGGTTAGGGTGGATTGGCCATGCGAAATTGTCCCATAGTGCCCAGAGATGTGCAGGTTAGGGTGGATTGGCCATGCTAAATTGTTCCATTGTGTCCAGGGATGTGCAGGTTAGAGTGGATTGTCCATGCTAAATTGTCCCATAGTGCCCAGGGATGTGCAGGTTAGGGTGGATTGGCCATGCGAAATTGTCCCATAGTGCCCAGAGATGTGCAGGTTAGGGTGGATTGGCCATGCTACGTTGTCCCATAGTGCCCAGGGATGTGCAGGTTAGGGTGGATTGGCCATGCTAAATTGTCCCATAGTGCCCAGGGATGTGCAGGTTAGGGTGGATTGGCCATGCTAAATTGTCCCATAGTGCCCTGGGATGTGCAGGTTAGAGTGGATTGTCCATGCTAAATTGTCCCATAGTGCCCAGGGATGTGCAGGTTAGGGTGGATTGTCCATGCTAAATTGTCCCATAGTGCCCAGGGATGTGCAGGTTAGGGTGGATTGGCCGTGCTAAATTGTCCCATAGTGCCCAGGGATGTGCAGGTTAGGGTGGATTGGCCATGCTAAATTGTCCCATAGTGCCCTGGGATGTGCAGGTTAGAGTGGATTGTCCATGCTAAATTGTCCCATAGTGCCCAGGGATGTGCAGGTTAGGGTGGATTGTCCATGCTAAATTGTCCCATAGTGCCCAGGGATGTGCAGGTTAGGGTGGATTGGCCGTGCTAAATTGTCCCATAGTGCCCAGGGATGTGCAGGTTAGGGTGGATTGGCCATACTAAATTCTCCCATAGTGTCCAGAGATGTGCAAATTAGGTGCATTAGTCAGGGGGAAATGTACAGTGGAATGGGAGTGGTTGGGTTACTTTTCGGAGGGTTGGTGAAGGTTTGTTGGGCCAAAGGGCCTGTTTCCACACTATCGGGATGCTATGATTCTCTTCAAAGGGGATGTTCGCTGATGAATGCATAATGTTCAGCGCCATTCGTTACTCCTCAGATACTGAAGCAGTCCATGGGCAAATGCAAAAAGATCTGGGCAATATCCAGGCTTGGGTTGGAAAGGGGCAAGAAACATTTGTGGCACACAAGTGCCAGGCTTTGGGCATCCTCACTTTGAGACAATCTAACATTTCCCTTTGTCATTCCATGGTGTGTGAATTCCATTGACCAGAAACTGAGCTGGATTTGCCATATAACTGCAATGACCAAAAGAACAGGTCAGAAGCTAACAATATTGTCGTGAGTACCTCACCTCCTGACTCCTCAAAGCCTGTCTAACCTTGACAAGGCACAAGTCAGGAGTGTGAGGGAATACTCCCCACTTGTCCTGGATGGGGGCAGCTCCAACAACACTCAAGAATCTCGACCCCATCCCGGGACAAAGCAGCCCCCGCTTGATTGGCACCATATCCATCTCTCCCCTCTCAATGCTCAGTAGCAGCAGTGTGTGCCATCTACAAGATGCACTGCAGAAATTCACCGAAGATCCTCAGACAGCACCTCAGACGTGACCATTTCCATTGAGAAGGACAAGGTCAGTAGATACATGGGAATACCAGCAACTGCAAGTTCCCCGCCGAGCCACTGACCATCCTGACTTGGAAATATATCGCCGTTCCTTCAGCGATACGCTGAACTATACGCTGGCGTTGTGTGATTTTTAAGCCTGACAGTTGGTAGACTGGACAAACAAAAAATAGGAATCACTGGAGAAACTCAGCGGGTCTGGCAACATTCGTCAAGAGACAGAAAGGCAGCTTTAACATTTCGAGTCCAGCAAGTCTTCTTCAGCACTCAGCGTGAGGCGTTGCTGACGTTAAGATTAAGAGAGAGCTGGTGAATGATTAGATTAGATTCCCCATAGTGCAGAAACAGGCCCTTCGGCCCAACCAGTCCACACCAACCCTCTGAAGAGTAACCCACCCAGACTCATTCCCCTCTGACTAATGGACCTAACACTATGGGCAATTTAGCACGGCCAATCCACCCTGACCTGCACATCTTTGGACTGTGGGAGGAAACCGGAGCACCCGGAGGAAACCCACGCAGACACGGGGAGAATGTGCAAACTCCACACAGACAGTCGGCCCGAGGCTGGAATCGAACCTGGGACCCTGGTGCTGTGAGGCAGCAGTGCTAATCCACTGAGCCACCATGTATGGATCTTCAGTGAGGAAGGTTGGGATACCCGTGATCCTGGGAGGATTTGAAACCGGAACGATAAAACTGCGCTCGGAATCCAGGTGCGTTGAGCCAAGGCAGTCAGAGCCCTGAGCTGTGGCCGTGGGACCCAATTTCGGCCAATATCTTGGCCAAGCATTAGAATGACAGCAATGACAGTGAGCGAGAAGCAATACTATCGGGAGAGAGGGGCACAATGTCTTCATGCTGGGCATACCCGGAAGAGATGTGGCAGTGAGGTTAACACAAAAATGGATCGCAAAACTGAACTCTGGTCAGGGACATGCTGCCTGTCTCTCTCCACAGATGCTGCCAGACCAGCGGAGTTTCTCCAGGGTGGTTCTGTCTTTGTTAATGACGCCAGCAGCCAGCTGAGCTGAGTATTCCCATAAACAATCGGGGATGATTCTTTACAGATGAGCTTAAATTCTTGTTCTTTCCCCATTCATTCATAAAAGCAGGCAAATTTGAACCAAAACTTTACTCTTCGGCCCAACCAGTCGACACTGACCCTCTGAAGAGTAACCCACCCAGACTCATTTCCCTCTGACTAATGCACCTAACACTATGGGACAATTTAGAACATAGAACATAGAACAATACAGTGCAGAACAGGCCCTTCGGCCCTCGATGTTGCGCCGACCTGTGAACTATTCTCAGCTCGTCCCCCTACACTATCCCAAAATCATCCGTGAGCTTATCTAAGGATTGTTTAAATCTCCCTAATGTGGCTGAGTTGACTACATTAGCAGGTAGGGCATTCCACACCCTTCCCACTCTCTGCGTAAAGAACCTGCCTCTGACACCTGTCTTAAATCTATCACCCCTCAATTTGCAGTTATGCCCCCTCGTACAAGCTGACGTCATTATCTTAGGAGAAAGACTCTCACGGTGTACCCTATTTAGCATGGCCAATTCACCCTGACCTGCACATCTTTGGACTGTGGGAGGAAACCGGAGCACCCGGAGGAAACCCACGCAGGCACGGGGAGAATGTGCAAACTCCACACAGACAGTTGTCCAAGGCTGGAATCGAACCCAGGTCCCGAGAGGCTGCAGTGCTAACCACTGAGCCACCATGCCACCCAAATTTCTCAAGGGCAAGTTCTTGTTAGGAGATTTTTTTAAAAATAAGGGCACAGTCTTATTGGAAAGCTTGCAGAGTAACAAGATCTAAATCTTGATTTTACAGGACCAGCGGCATCTAGCAATGGGACCAATCCAGAAAACATGAAGGTAAAAGAAACATTGTCTCTCACTTTTTATTGTTAATTTGTTTGGAGGTTTGAGCAATTTAAACTGCATCAGCATTGACTTTTCACTGACTGCATTTTTAACGTAAAGGATATTATATAATCTACATGGATCCGTCAATTCCCTTTCATCAGTGAAGTGGTGGAAGACGTCAATAATACTATCAAACATCACCCGCTCAGCAATAACCTGCTCAGTGACGCTCAGAATCCCTACAGTGTGGAAACAGGCCCTTCAGCCCAACAAGTCCACACCGGCCCTCCGAGGACTAACCCACCCAGACCCATTCCGCTACACATTATCTTATATTTATCCCTGACCAATGCACCTCATTTACACATCACTACGGGCAATTTAGATTAATTAGATTAGATTCCTACAGTGTGGAAACAGGCCCTTCGGCCCAACAAGTCCACACCGACCCTCCGAAGAGTAACCCAACCACACCCATTCCGTTACACTATTATCCAATATTTACCCCTAACCATGCACCTCGTTTACACATCACTATGGGCAATTTAGATTAGATTAGATTGGATTCCCTACAGTGTGGAAACAGGCCCTTCGGCCCAACAAGTCCACACCGATCCTCCGTAGAGCAACTCACCCAGATACCCAGCTTGGCTAATTCACCTAACCTGAACATCCTTGGATTGTGGGTTCCACCGAGACCACTCAGCTCCTGACCCCATTACAGCCTTGGATCGAAATGGCCAAAAGAGCCGAATTCCAGAGGGGAGATGTGAGTGACAGACCTTCACATCATGGCTGCATTCGACTGAGCGTGGCATCGAGGTGCCCGAGCAATGCTGGAATCAATGGGCGTGAGGGGGGGGGAATCTCTCCTCTGGTTGCAGACATACCTGGCATGGAGAAAGATGGCCCTAGTTGTTGGAGGTCAGTCATCTCAGCTCCAGGGTATCTGCGCAGGAACTCCTCAGGGTAGTGTCCTCAGCCCAACCATTGGCATGGTGGGCCTACCTCCAGCACTGTGGAGGTTCAAGAAGGCAGCTCGACTCCACCTCAGCTACTGTGTCCATTGCTCTCGATGTGGTCTCCGCTACATCAGGGAGATAGGGCGCCAACTTGTGGAGCGTTTCAGGCAACGCCTCTGGGACGCACGCACCCAACAACCCCACCGCTCAGTTGCCAACCATTTCAAATCCCCCTCCAACATACCCCCAAGGACATACAAGTCCTGGGCCTCCGACGCCGCCAAATTCAAGCCAACCAATTGCTGGAGGAAGAACGCCTCAACTTCTGCCTCGGGACCCTCCAACATCGACTTCACTAGTTTCCTCATCTCCCCTTCGCTACCCCCCACCTTATCCCAGATCCAACCCTCGAACTCAGCATCACCCTCTTGACCGGTCCGTCCTCCCACCTATCCACCCCACCCTCCCCTCTGACCTATCACCATCACCCCCCCCCCTCCCAACATGCATCTACCTATCTCCTTCCCAGCTACCTTCCCCTCAGCACCCTTACCACCCCCCCCCCCGCCCCCAATTTATCTCTCAACCCTCCTTCTCCCCGCACCCCCACCAACATTCCGGATGATGGACTTATGCCCGAAATGTCGATTCTCCTGCTCCTCGGATGCTGTGCTTTTCCAGCGCTCACTTTCCAATCACCCCCTCAAAGGGTGACTAGGGACTGGCGAAAAATGCTGGCGTCAGAGATACCTGTGTCTCCTGATTGAATCAGATAAGATTAGGTTCCCTACAGTGTGGAAACAGGCCCAACATGTCCACACCAACCCTCTGAAGAGTAATCCACACAGACCCATTTCACTCTGACTAATGCACCTAATACTATGGGACAATTTAGCATGGCCAATCCACCCTAACCTGCACATCCCTGGACACTATGGGACAATTTAGCATGGCCAATCCACCCTAACCTGCACATCCCTGGGCACTATGGGACAATTTAGCATGGTCAATCCACCCTAACCTGCACATCCCTGTGCACTATGGGACAATTTAGCATGGCCAATCCACCCTAACCCTCACATCCCTGGGCACTATGGGACAATTTAGCATGGCCAATCCACCCTAACCCTCACATCCCTGGGCACTATGGGACAATTTAGCATGGCCAATCCACCCTAACCCTCACATCCCTGGACACTATGGGACAATTTAGCATGGCCAATCCACCCTAACCCTCACATCCCTGGGCACTATGGGACAATTTAGCATGGCCAATCCACCCTAACCCTCACATCCCTGGGCACTATGGGACAATTTAGCATGGCCAATCCACCCTAACCCTCACATCCCTGGGCACTATGGGACAATTTAGCATGGCCAATCCACCCTAACCCTCACATCCCTGGGCACTATGGGACAATTTAGCATGGCCAATCCACCCTAACCCTCACATCCCTGGACACTATGGGACAATTTAGCATGGCCAATCCACCCTAACCCGCACATCCCTGGGCACTATGGGACAATTTAGCATGGCCAATCCACCCTAACCTGCACATCCCTGGACACTATGGGACAATTTAGCATGGCCAATCCACCCTAACCCTCACATCCCTGGGCACTATGAGACAATTTAGCATGGCCAATCCACCCTAACCCTCACATCCCTGGGCACTATGGGACAATTTAGCATGGCCAATCCACCCTAACCCTCACATCCCTGGGCACTATGGGACAATTTAGCATGGCCAATCCACCCTAACCCTCACATCCCTGGACACTATGGGACAATTTAGCATGGCCAATCCACCCTAACCCGCACATCCCTGGGCACTATGGGACAATTTAGCATGGCCAATCCACCCTAACCTGCACATCCCTGGGCACTATGGGACAACTTAGCATGGTCAATCCACCCTAACCTGCACATCCCTGTGCACTATGGGACAATTTAGCATGACCAATCCACCCTAACCTGCACATCCCTGGGCACTATGGGACAATTTAGCATGGCCAATCGACCCTAACCTGCACATCCTTGGACTGTGGGAGGAAACCGGAGCACCCGGAGAAAACCCACACAGAAACGGGGAGAAGGTGCAAAATCCACACAGACAGTTGCCCGAGGCTGGAATTGAACCCGGGTCCCTGGTGCTGTGAGGCAGCAGTGCTAACCCCTGCACCACCTCTAATATCAAGTTGCATGTCAATCGATCTCGATATCAATCCAGTAAACAATCTCTGATCTAACTCCAATGCTTTTGGCTCCCTCTTTAGATTAGGAGACCAAAGCCACACACAGTACTCCCAGATGTGGTCTATCTAATACCTTTTCGAACTAAAGCAAAACCTCTCTTACTTGTATGTTCAACTCCTTACGTCCCAAAGTCTGCCGTGCTCTGGAAGGGGCCTCCCTGAGCACTTTTGTTCCCTGTGGTTTATATGCCTATGATTTGTACTTCCCCAATGTCAAGCAGGACCATTGAAGCCTTACTTATTGCTGAGCAGCAGCAGAGGGTAAAGCCGATGTCGTCTCCTCCACCATTGTTTCAGACAGTGGAAATGAGTAAGGAGCTCCAACTCAGAGGAGGTAGCGACCCCGGCTCAGGTTACAGGGCACAGTATCAATTTTCTCAACACCAGGTGACCCAGGGACGCTCAGAATCGCACACCAGGACAGAGCTGTCAACTTCTCTGAAGCGGATGTGGCAGCAGGTCAAACTCACAACAGCCATGAATTCCTCCAGCTCTACATGCTGACAGAGATTTGATGGTGGTGGCATCTGTAGCTCTCTCTGTCTGCCCACAATCGTGACCCTTGACCTTGTGACAGCCACCATTTCTGCCCACGTTGCTCCAGATGAAGCCAATCAGAATGGGGTGCCTTTGAGTCAACGAGCTAATGAATTTCTTGCAAGTTAATGTGGAAGCACTAGTTTAAGGCTGTGTAAGTTCAGGAACTACAGGTCTGTTGAAAAAAAAGCATTCCATGGATCTGATTGAGGAACACTGAAATGAAAACGGGAATCGCTGAACAGATTCTGTAGAAATGCTGTGTTTATCATTGTCAGATCAGGCACAGTTTATTGAAACTTTTCCCTCATTGGAGGTCTAGTTGACAGTGAAGAAGGTTACCTCAGAGTACAATAGGACCTTGATCAGATAGGCCAATGAGCCAAAGAGTGGCAGAGGGAATTTAATTTAGATAAATTTGAGGTGCTGCATTTTGGAAAGGCAAATCAGGGCAGGACTTATATACTTAATGGTCAGGTCCTGGGGAGTGTTGCTGAACAAAAAGACCTTGGAGTGTAGGTCCATAGATCCTTGAAAGTGGAGTTGTAGGGAGGTAGGTTAGTGAAGAAGGCATTTAGTATGTTTCCCTTTCTTAGTTAGACCATCAAGTATAGGATTTGAGAGGTAATATTGAGGCTGTACAGGACATTGGTTAGGTCACTTTTGGAATATTTGTGTGAAAGACTGGTCTCCTGTTATCAGAAGGATGTTGTGAAACTTGAAAGGGAATACTGTGTGCAATTCTGATCTCCCTGCTATAGAAAGGATGTTGTGAAACTTGAAAGGGTTCAGAAAAGATTTACAAGGATGTTGCCAGGGTTGGAGGATTTGAGCTGTGGGGAGAGGCAGAGCAGGCTGGGGCTGTTTTCCTTGGAGCGTCGGAGGCTGAGGGGTGACCATATAGAGGTTTACAAAATTATTGAGGGGCATGGATAGGATAAATAGGCAAAGTCTTTTCCCCGGGGTCGGGGAGTCCAGAACTAGAGGTTTAGGGTGAGAGGGGAAAGATATAAAAGAGACCTATGGGGCAACCTTTTCACACAGAGGGTGGTGCATGTATGGAATGAGCTGCCAGAGGATGTGGTGGAGGCTGGTACAATTGCAACATTTAAGAGGCATTTGGCTGGGTATATGAATAGGAAGGGGTTTGGAGGGATATGGGCCAGGCATTGGTGGGTGGGACTAGATTGGGATGGGATATCTGGTTGGCATGGACGGGTTGGACCGAAGGGTCTGTTTCCATGCTGTACATCTCTATGACTCTATGACAGGGAGGAGGGAGAATCACATGCTTTTGATCAAGATTGGGGATGTGGGTCTGAAGTCACATGTAGGCCAGACCAGGTAAGGATGGCAGATTTCCTTCTCCCAAGGATATTTGTGACCCATATGGGTTTTCATGACGATTCCCAATGGTTTTGTAGAAATCGGAATCTTAAGTCCAGATTTTTTATTGCTTTCCAGCTACCCAGAATGTTAACTGACTGCAAAGGCTGAAACCCAATCTCAGCTACAGGCCATTTCCAGCTGAAATTCACTGGTACACTGGGCAGTTATTCCTGGGTGTGGCTTCCAAGTCGTGACCAAAATTGCCTCTCGCAACATTGAGCTACACACACACACACACACATACACACAACACAGAGATACACACACAGACACACACACTCACACAATCTCTGTCTCAGACACCCTCTCTCTCTCTCTCTCTCTCTTACTCACGCACACACACACATACACACAGACACACACACTCACACATTCTCTGTCTCAGACACCGTCTCTCTCTCTCACACACACACACACACAAGCACACAGAGATACACACACAGAGATACACACATACTCACACATTCTCTGTCTCAGACACCCTCTCTCTCACACACAAGCACTCACACCACATTCTCTGTATCAGACACCCGCTCTCTCTCACACACACATACACAGACACACACACTCGCACATTCTCTGTCTCAGACACTCTCTCTCTGTCTCTCTCTCACACACAATGCACACACACAGAGATACACACATAGACACAAATTCTTTGTCTCAGACACCCTCTCTCTCTCACACACACACACAAGCACACAGAGATGCACACACAGAGATACACACACAGACACACACACACTCATTCTCTGTCTCAGACACCCTCTCTCTCACACACACACACACACACTCACACATTCTCAATCTCAGACACCCTCTCTCTCTCACACACACACACACACACATACACACACACACACAGACACACATTCTCTGTCTCAGACACCCTCTCTCACACACACACACTCACACATTCTCTGTCTCAGACACCCTCTCTCTCTCTCTCCCTCACACACACACACACACACACACACACGGACACACGGACACACATGCGGATGCACACACACATGCAGACACACACACACATGGATACATACACACATGCGGACGCACACGAACACAAATACACACGGACATGGACACACACACGCGCGGACAGATAGATAGAGAGAGAGACAATCAGACATACAAACACACACATACAAGGGCACACTGACACACATGACAGATAGACACAGGGAGAGAGAGACAGACACACACACACACATACAGATGTGCACACACATGGACGCACGCAAACACAAAGACACACATGCAGTCACACACACAAGGACACACACACACGACAGATAGAGAGAGACAAACACATAAACACACTCACACACACACACAAGGACACACACATGACAGACACAGTGAGGGAGACAGGCACACACATGGACACACACACGCAAGGACACACACACGGACACACATACACAAGGACACACACAAAGACAACAGACACACACGACAGATAGACCAAGACAGACAGCCACATACAGTACACACACACACACACTCACTTACTTATTTGGATGTGAACATAGGAGGTATAGTTAGTAAGTTTGTAGATGGCTCCAAAATTGCTGATGTAGTGGACAGCAAAGAAGATTACTTTAGAGAACAACAGGACCTTGACCAGATGGGCCAATGAGCTGAGGAGTGGCAGATGGAGTTTAATTCAGATAAATGTGAGGTGCTGCACTTTGGAAAGGCAAATCAGGGCAGGACTTATGTACTTAATGGTGAGGTCCTGGGGGATGTTGCTGAACAAAGAGTCCTTGGAGTGCAGGTTCATAGTTCCTTGAAAGTGGTGTCGCAGGTAGACAGGATAGTGAAGAAGGTTTTATTGGTCAGAGCATTGAGTACAGGGGTTGGGAGGTGCTGCTGCTGCTTTTCAGGACATTGGTTCGGCCACTATTGGAATATTGTGTCCAATTCTGGTCACCGTGCTATAGGAAGGACGTTGTGAAACTTGAAAAGATTCAGAAAAGATTTCCAAGGATGTTGCCAGGGTTGGAGTGTTTGAGTTAGAGGGAGAGGCTGAATATTAGATTAGATTACATTAGATTACATTACAGTGTGGAAACAGGCCCTTCGGCCCAACAAGTCCACACCGACCCGCCGAAGCGAAACCCACCCATACCCCTACATTTACCCCTTACCTAACACTAGGTAAGTGAATCCCATGATCTTGACCCAGTAACACTGAAGGAACGGCGATCCCCTGACATTTATCCCTTCACCTAACACTACGGGCAATTTAGCATGGCCAATTCACCCAACCTGCACATTTTTTGGACAGTGGGAGGAAACCGGAGCACCCGGAGGAAACCCACGCAGACACGGGGAGAACATGCAAACTCCACACAGTCAATCGCCTGAGGCGGGAATTGAACCCGGGTCTCAGGCGCTGTGAGGGAGTGAATCCCATGATCTTGACCCAGTAACACTGAAGGAACGGCGATCCCCCGACATTTATCCCTTCACCTAACACTACGGGCAATTTAGCATGGCCAATTCACCCAACCTGCACATTTTTTGGACAGTGGGAGGAAACCGGAGCACCCGGAGGAAACCCACGCAGACACGGGGAGAATGTGCGAACTCCACACAGTCAGTCGCCTGATTAGGGCTATTTTCCCTGGAGCACTGGAAGCTGAGAGGTGGCCTTATAGAGGTTTATAAAATCATGAGGGGAATAGAAAGGGTAAATAGACAAGGTCTTTTTGAAGGTGGGGGTGAGCTACCTCCTTGAACCACTGTCGTCCATGTGCTAAAGGTAAGCCCACAATGCACTGAGGGAGTGAATCCCATGATCTTGACCCAGTAACACTGAAGGAACGGCGATTGGTTTCCCATTCAGGATGGCGAGTGGCTTGGAGGGGAATTTGCAGGGGCTGGTGTTCCCACATAACTGCTGTCCTTGTCCTTTGAGATGGAAGTGGCCTAGATGGAAGGTGCTGTCTCAGGATTCTGATGAGTATTTTGTAGATGGTGTACACTGCTGCTACTGAGAGTCAGTGGGGGAAGGAGCAGATGTTTGTGGATGTGGTGCCAATCAAGTGGGGGCTGCTTTGTCCCTGGGTGGTGTCGAGCTTCCTGAGTCATAGAGTCATAGAGATGTATGGTACAGAAACAGACCCTTCGGTCCAACTCGTCCATGCCGACCAGATATCCCAATCTAATCCAGTCCCATTTGCCAGCATCCAGCCCACATCCCTCTAAACCCTTCCTATTCATATACCCATCCAGATGCCTTTTAAATGCTGTAATTGTACCAGCCTCCACCACTTCCTCTGGCAGCTCATTCCATACACACACCACCCTCTGTGTGAAAATATTGCCCCTTAGGTCCATTTTATATCTTTCCCCTCTCACCCTAAACCTATGCCCTCTAGTTCTGGACTCCCCCACCCTAGGGAAAAGATCTTATCTATTTACCCTATCCATGCCTCTCATGATTCTATAAACCTTGATGAGGTCACCCCCTCAGCCTTCAGTGCTCCAGGGAAAACAGCCCCAGTGTTGTTGGAACTGCCCCCATCCAGGGCAAGTGGCGAGTATTCCATCACACTCCTGACTTGTGCCTTATAAACAGCGGAGAGGCTTTGGGGAGTCACAAGGTGAGTTACTTACTACAGGATTCCCAGCTTCTGACCTGCTCATGTAGCCACTGTGTTGATATGATGAGGTCCAGTTCATTTTTTTTAGTGGGGATTAGGTGATGGTATTGACATTGAACACCATGGGTTGATGGTCAGGCTAGCTGTTATTGGGGATGGTCATTTCCTGGCATTTGTGTGGTGGAAAGTGTTTATATTATTGTATAAGATCTATGAATACTGGTATAAGACCAATGAGTACTGGTATAAGACCAATGAGTACTGGTATAAGACCAATGAGTACTGGTATAAGACCAATGAATACTGGTATAAGACCAATGAGTACTGGTATAAGACCAATGAATACTGGTATAAGACCAATGAATACTGGTATAAGAACAATGAGTACTGGTATAAGACCAATGAATACTGGTATAAGACCAATGAGTACTGGTATAAGACCAATGAATACTGGTATAAGACCAATGAATACTGGTATAAGAACAATGAGTACTGGTATAAGACCAATGAATACTGGTATAAGAACAATGAGTACTGGTATAAGACCAATGAGTACTGGTATAAGAACATTGAGTACTGGTATAAGACCAATGAATACTGGTATAAGACCAATGAATACTGGTATAAGAACAATGAGTACTGGTATAAGAACATTGAGTACTGGTATAAGAACAATGAGTACTGGTATAAGAACATTGAGTACTGGTATAAGACCAATGAGTACTGGTATAAGACCAATGAGTACTGGTATAAGACCAATGAATACTGGTATAAGACCAATGAATACTGGTATAAGAACATTGAGTACTGGTATAAGAACAATGAGTACTGGTATAAGAACATTGAGTACTGGTATAAGACCAATGAGTACTGGTATAAGAACATTGAGTACTGGTATAAGACCAATGAATACTGGTATAAGACCAATGAGTACTGGTATAAGACCAATGAGTACTGGTATAAGACCAATGAGTACTGGTATAATACCTATGAATATTAGTATAAGACTGATGAATATGAGTATATGTACAAGATGAATATATGTACAAGATCTATATATATGTATACTGAAAAAGATGCCCAAGATTATTTTGTAAAATGTTCAAGATCCATATATCAATGCATAAAATGCACAGCACCTACATCTTAGTGCTTAAGACACACAAGACCTATATAATAGTGTATAAGATATATAAGATCTATGTATTATTTTGAAAGATGCACAAGATCTATATATTATTGATTAAAATATCCAGTGTAAGATCTACAAGACCTATGTATTAGCATACAAGATGTAACACATTTAAGTGTTTATATAATACATATAATCATATATAAGATGTATTAGGCCTATATATTCATATATAAGATGCACAAGACCTGTACATTGCTGTATAAGGTGGACTGGACTATATATATCAGTGTTAGCGATGCTTGAGAAGATTGTAGCTCAGGTTAATGATCAGTCTGTAAGTTAGCTCGCTGAGCTGCAATGTTTGTTTTCAGACATTTCGTCACCGTGACTCGGTACCATCATCAGTGAGAGTCACATATACCTATGTATTAGAGTGTAAGATATTCAATGAATAAGTATTCTGACTGTGCAATCATTTCTTTTTTTGTTTTATTTCAGACATCAGGGACAGATGTTGTTTATTCCCAACCGAACATTAACCCTTTGCACGCAACAGCTCCACCTGAACTGACTGATAGCAATAAGACTGCCTATGCCGAACTGAAGTTCACATGAGTTTGTATTTGAAGGAAAGAGTATATATAATTATAATCACTTATCCACCTTAAACGTAATACAGATGCTTGGATGTATGCTGAGACTTTCAGTGTCCAGCTTCTCAAGAACAAAAGCTAACAGACTTTTACAAAAGGAAGGCATCCAGCAAATTTAGTTTTCTATTTTTTTTAAGAAAATGATTCCCCTAAAGGGACAGAATTATTAAGTAATAGTTACTGCAAGTCTGCGTCATAAACTCAGGCTTAAATTGTTGGATGGAGAAAACCAATGAATCAATTCTTTCCTTCCAAAGTGCTAGGCCCGCAACAGTAAACACAAATATCTATTTTCTTAGCTAATATCACGCCGTCAAATTTATAACCCAAAGTAAACGACACCTACAATATACAGCATTGAAGTTGACCTTTCTGATGAATATGCCGTTGCCCTTCTCTGGCTGGCTTAGATTAGATTCCCTACAGTATAGAAACAGGTCCTCCAACTCAAACTGACCCTCCCAAGTGTAACCCACCCAGACCCATTCGCCTACCCCCTGACTAATACACATAACACTATGGGACAATTTAGCATGACCAATTGACCTGACCTGCACATTAGATTAGATTAGATTAGATTAGATTAGATTAGATTAGATTACTGACAGTGTGGAAACAGGCCCTTCGACCCAACAAGTCCACACCGACCCGCATCCTATCCCCTGACATTTATCCCTTCACCTAACACTACGGGCAATTTAGCATGGCCAATTCACTCAACCTGCACATTTTTTGGACAGTGGGAGGAAACCGGAGCACCCGGAGGAAACCCACACAGACACGGGGAGAATGTGCGAACTCCACACAGTCAGTCGCCTGAGGCGGGAATTGAACCCGGGTCTCTGGCGCTGTGAGGCAGCAGTGCTAACCACTGAGCCACCATGCCACCCAAGTCATTGGAGTTGACCTTTCTGGAGGGTATGCCATTGCCCGTCTCTGGCTGATTCTTCCAGGTTTATGCCAAACGCCCATGAGGGGATTGAACTGATCCAGAAACAAGCAACCTTCACGGTCCCTTAAGACTGCAAACAGCTTAAAATGTTGAGGCATCTGACTTAATTGCTGTTGACGTGCAAAGTTGAATGGAGGGAGGGGAGGAGGGATGATGCTGAAGGGAATCTAAGATTGCCGGCATTTATACCAATAGAAAGCCATTTTTTCTTTCCATAAACATGATCAGGCTTTCCCTTATCGCACTTACTCTTCCCAAAACGGAGGCGTGTGAGCAAGCTTTCTGAAACATGATGCGCTCAAGCCGTTTCGCGGTGGGTTCTCAGGCCCTGAGATTTCTGATGGGGTTGCTACAGTTTGTCAAGGAAGCATATGAAGGGCCCGGGTGTCAGAGTTCTGGCCTGGAGTCGAGAGTGAAGTAATTGCCTCCGTCCCCCGTTTTCCGTTCGCCGATCGCACACGGTATCGCAACTCTGCCGCGACCACGTCCCTGCTTCTGCGAGGTGGGAGTGTCTACTTGACAGCTCCTGGTTGGGAAGCAATGCTTCCAATTAATAAAGGGGGTTGATGCACTTGGCTGGCTGGCCTGCAATACAGATTGAAGCTCACAGCCTGGGTTCAACTCCGACATCTGTCTGAGGCACCTGCGAAAGGTGTCTCTTCCCCCTACCTGAGGTATGGTGACCCTCACATTAAACCACCACCAGCCATCTCTCTTTAATGTGACAGTATACCTTTACAACAAAGCAGTACAGTAATCCTTTTATTAACCTGCATCTCAGGAATGCATCAGACAATCAAAGATTCCGGATGATCAAGAGGCCCACATAATCGATGTGGAAACACGTACTAAGTAACGGAAATGAAATGCACAACGCTGTTATACTTTATTTATAGCGTAAGTCACTTAAATGATAATAAAACTTTGCCTTAAATAAAACTTACCAGTTAAAAAGCCTTGTGACTTGCACCCTCAACTGACTACTCAGACATTTGAGGAGGAATTGACTTGAAACTGAATCAATATTTCGGGTGGCTATTCAACTGTATGAGTATATTTACATTGATGTGAACAGCTTTAAAAACTGTAATGATTGGAGAGTAAACTTCATGGTGTTTGAGGGACATAATTCTTGCGATTTTATCGAGACTGCCAGTAGGTAGGGTGCAGGTTAAAACAAAGTTCGCTGTATCGTCATCTCGAGAGCGTGGTGCTGGAAAAGCACAGCGTCCGAGGAACAGGAGAATCGACCTTTTCAGGCATAAGCCCTTCAAAGCTTTTCCAGCACCACACTCTCGACTCTGATCTGCAGTCCTCACTTTCTCCTGTATCATCATATAACCTCAAAAGGGGGGGGTCATAGAGTCAGAGAGATGTGCAGCATGGAAACAGATCCTTCGGTCCAACTCATCCATGCCAAGCAGATATCCTAACTTAATCTGCTCCCAGTAGGCCCATATCCCTCTAAACACTTCCTGTTCATATACCCATCCAGATGTCTTTTAAGTGTTGTCCTTGCCAGGCCAGAAAGATGAAGCTAGTGGTATCATCACCAGGTTATTCAGCCAGACATCCAGTTGACGTTGTGGGGACCTTGGTTTGATGGAATTTGAATCCAGTAAAAATCTGGAATTAAGAATCTCATGATGATCATTGATTGTTGGGGGAAATTGGTCTTGAGGCTTATATATGACTCTGAGACACGCAGCGATGTGCTTGACTCTTAACTACAATCTGGGAAATGAGGGTAATAAATGCTGTCCTGCCCAGAGACACACATGTCCTGTGAAAGAGTTCATAGGGTCATGCAGTACAGAAACAGACACCTCGGTCCAACTCATCCTAGGTTTCATAAAGTGAACTCCTTCCCATTTGCTTATGTTTGGCCCATATCCCTCTAAACCTGTCCTATCCATATAACTAACCAAATGTCTTTTAAATGTTGCAACTCATTCAATCAGCATTAACTCCAGCCCAGATTTTTTAATTTCATAGAATCCCTACAGGCCCTTTGGCCCAACAAGCCGACACTGAACCTCTGACGAGTAACCCCACCCAGACCCATTCCCCTATCTATTTCTCTACATTAACCCCTGACTAATGCACCTAATCTACACATCCCTGGACACTATGGGACAATTTAGCACGGCCATTCCACCCTAACCTACACATCCCTGGACACGATGGGACAATTTAGCACGGCCATTCCACCCTAACCTACACATCCCTGGACACTATGGGACAATTTAGCATGGCCATTCCATCCTAACCTGCACATCCCTGGGCACTATGGGACAATTTGGCACGGCCAATCCACACTAACCTGCACATCCCTGGATACGATGAGCAATTTAGCATGGCCAATCCACCCAAACCTATGCATCCCTGGATAATATGGGCGATTTAACTTGGCTAATCTACCTAATTTACACATCTTTGGACTGTGGGAGTAAACCTGAGCACCCAGATGAAACCCACGCAGACACAGGAAGAATGTGCAAACTCCACACAGACAGTCACCCGAGGCTGGAATCGAACCCGGGTCCCTGGCGCTGTGAGGCAGCAGTGCTAACCACTGAGCCACCGTACCAAAATCAAGATGTTAACATTTGAAAGAAAATCTTTCCAGACATCATTGCAAGTGCACATTTAGAATAACTGGCAAGGAAGGATGTGATTTGAAACAAGTATGATGCAACTCTGATAATTAACTATTGAGAATACTTAAATAGAATGCATTTGGGTCATTGAAGTTAAAATGCAGTTAACTACAATCTAGTATTAACAGGAGCCCAGAACTGTGACAAGCAAGCCCTTAATTGCAGAAATGCTATGATTTAGACCATAGTTACACCAGCACCAACATATTTTCTAACAATCAGATTGTCTGTCAAATGTTGCTCACATCTTCCTCCTTCCTTCTGCAATTTAAATTACATCTCCTCATTTTGCGACGCACACTTACACCATCTGGGAAATGCTTACTCAATGCCAAAGCTCTGAATGGCCTTAGGGAGCACAGAATTCAATGTGGACCAGGGCAACACCCATAACAGGTTTCCCCAGTAACTGTGTGAGGCCTAACGCTGGGACTCAGGCATGCAACAACGGGACACTACTGGTTTTGAAATCATTAATTAAAGATAGGAGATTTCTCGTGCAAATCCCTTACTGGTTTTCTAATTACTAAAGTCAAATACTACTTGGATGCTTGCTTTTATTGATTCGTGGTTGAAGACTTGCAGATCCCTGTCCTCTGTGGAAAGACGCAGATTGAAGGGGGGGACCTAACTGAGGCCTACAAATCATGAGTGGTGTAAACAGGGTGGATAGCAAGAAACGCTTTCCCAGCGTGGATGCCTCCATTACTAGAGGTCACGAGTTCAAAGTGAGAGGGGTAAAAGTTAGGGGAGATATATGGGGCAAGTTCTTCACGCAGAGGGTGGTGGGTGCCTGGAACACGCTCCTAGCAGAGTTGGTAAGGGCGGGAATGATAGCCTCATTTACGATGTATCTAGACAGATAAATGAATGGGCAAGGAGCAGAGGGATACAGATCCTTAGAAAATAGGCGACAGGTTTAGGTAGAGGATCTGGATTGGCTTGGAGGGCTGAAGGAGAAAGTGAGGTCTGCAGATGCTAGAGATCAGAGCTGAAAAATGTCTTGCTGGAAAAGCGCAGCAGGTCAGGCAGCATCCAAGGAGCACGAGAATCGACGTTTCAGGCATAAGCCCTTCTTCAGGAATGAGGAAGGTGTGCCAAGCAGGCTAAGGTAAAAGGTAGGGGGGAGGGGCGTTGGGAATGCGATAGGTGGAAGGAGGTTAAGGTGAGGGTGACAGGCCGGAGAGGGGGTGGGGGCGGAGAGGTCAGGAAGAAGATTGCAGGTCAAGAAGGCGGTGCTGAGTCCGAGGGTTGGGACTGAGATAAGGTGGGGAGGGAGGGGAAATGAGAAAGCTGGAGAAATCTGAGTTCATCCCTTGTGGTTGGAGGGTTCCTAGGCGGAAGATGACGCGCTCTTCCTCCAACCGTCGTGTTGCTATGGTCTGGCGATGGAGGAGTCCAAGGACCTGCATGTCCTTGGTGGAGTGGGAGGGGGAGTTGAAGTGTTGAGCCACGGGGTGGTTGGGTTGGTTGGTCCGGGTGTCCCAGAGGTGTTCTGTGAAACGTTCCGCAAGTAGGCGGCCTGTCTCCCCAGTATAGAGGAGGCCACATTGGGTGCAGCGGATGCAGTAAATGATGTGTGTGGAGGTGCAGGTGAATTTGTGACGGATATGGAAGTGTCCCTTGGGGCCTTGGAGGGAAGTAAGGGGGGAGGTGTGGGCGCAAGTTTTGCATTTCTTGCGGTTGCAGGGGAAGGTGCCGGAAGTGGAGATTGGGTTGGTGGGGGGTGTGGACCTGACGAGGGAGTCGCGGAGGGCGTGGTCTTTCCAGAATGCTGATAGGGGAGGGAAGGGAATCCGGAATGCTCACCGTAACCTCCTTCCACCTATCGCATTCCCAACGCCCCTCCCCCAAGTCCCTCCTCCCTACCTTTTATCTTAGCCTGCTGGGCACACCTTCCTCATTCCTGAAGAAGGGCTTATGCCCGAAACGTCGATTCTCCTGCTCCTTGGATGCTGCCTGACCTGCTGCGCTTTTCCAGCAACACATTTTTCAGCTTGGCGGGCTGAAGGGCCTGTTCCTGTGTTGGAATTTTCTTTGTTAGCTTTCTTTATTCTAATACTTCCAACTGGTTGCATAATCAAAGTACTGCAAATTACTGACAGACCTAATAGTTCCCATCATGAGGTGCCAAGAGTTAATAATACACATTTTTACAGAAGTCTGCTAATTTGCATTTGAATGCTCACTGTATAAGATTACGAATGCATACACTGAAACCCACAATGCATGACAGGCGATCCCATTTCCATCGACTCGTTTATTTAAGCTACCCATTATGTATTTCAGGTAAAGCACAATCGAGTTGCGTCTTGATTTAATGTCGTTTCCGAAGGTGTTTTGGATCAGGTGCCTCTCGGCATTTTGTACAACACAGAATGAATGTGTTGTCGCAAAGACATAAAAGGAAAAGGGAGGGCAACTGGTGAGGAGATCACTCAGAGGGATATGGACAGATTAAACAAGTGGGAAGCAGCTTGGCTGATGGAATATAATGTGGGGAAATGTGAGGTAACGGGCTTTGGCAGGAAGAATAGAGGAGCTGACTATTATTTAAAGAGAGAAAGCTTGCAGATAACCATGGAAGAAAGAGAGCCAGGAGTCCTTGCCCATGAAACATTAAAAGCAAGCATCCAAGTTTAACGAGTCACAAGAAAGACAGATGGGATGTTGGCCTTTATTTCAAAGGGAATGGGGTAGAAATGGAGGGAGGTTTTGCTAAACCTATACACAGCATGAGTCAGACCACAGCCGGAATAATGTGGACAGTTTTGGGTCCCTTATCTGAAGAAAGATAGACTGACAGTCCAGAGAAAGGTCACTCAGCTGATCCCAGGGACTGTCTTATGAGGGGAGGGTGAGTAGGTTGGGCCTGTAGTCATTGGACTTTACACGAGTGAGAGGTATACTCACAGAAGCATGCACGATTCTTCATGGGGCTTGGTAGGGTAGGTACTGACGAGGTTGTTTCTCCTCGTGGGAGGGTCTCGGCCCAGAAGGTATCCTCTCAGAATAAGGAGTCTCACATTTAAGACACAAATGAGCAGCCATGATGTGGAGGTGCCAGTGTTAGACTGGGATGGACAAAGTTAAAAATCATTTCCGATGAAGGGCTTTTGCCCGAAACGGCGATTTTCCTGCTCCTCGGATGCTGCCTGACCTGCTGTGTTTTTCCAGCACCGCTCTAATCTCAAGTTTTAAAAATCACACAATGTCAGTTTATTGTTCAACAGGTTTATTGGAAAGCACTAGTTTTTAAGAACGCTGCTCCTTCATAACCACTTGGTGAAGGAGCGGTGCTCCAAAAGCTAGCGTTTCCAAATAAACCCGTTGAACTTTAACCTGGTGTTGTGTGATTTGTTTTAAAAGATGAGGAGGAATTTCCTCTCTTTGGAAGGTAGTCAAATCTGTGTAATTCCTGACCACAGAGGATGGTCAAGGCTGGGACATTAAGTATATTCACAGCTGAGTTGTCTTAATCAGTAAATGAACCAAGGGGTGATAGGACTGAGACAGTAAAGTGGACCTGGGGGTTAACAGGTCAGCCTTTGATAGCACAGAACTAGATGGTCTGAATGAATTACATCTGCTCCCCTATCTTACTGTCTCATGATAACAAACGTTCCTCAGTTTAAAAATAGCCTGCTAATTTTCAAACGTGCTGAATAACCTGTATAAATTAAGGGAAAAAGACCTGTGTCTGGGCTGGATTGTCGGCTTTAATTTACAACTTCAGAGCCAAGCCTGTGGATATATTTACCTTTCTCGCAAATAGTCTCAATTCTTTCCTCCTGAGTGCTTCCCCTGAGTCCATCGAAGCAAATAGATATATGACAAGGCAACTTACAATGGAAAGCAGCAAACAGGAGATGCAAAACAGTTTTGATTCTCAGGAGTGACTCTGTTCGGAATGATTCCTTCGGGAGCTTCCTGGTTTTCATGTCACCACACGATGTGACAGCTGAGATCACCAGTGCTTGCAAAAATCGACATATTTTGATCTATTTTGAACTCATGTGAACTTCAGCCCCCTAGCCATTTACTTGAATATTTATCTATCCGTTAACTTGTAATTATGGGGTAAAGCTACTGATCATCTTCCCTGAAAACAATTTTGCGATGCTATTTTAAAGCTCTATATTATTAAAATATATCTTTTCTCCAACGTACCAGTGTGCAGTGATTTTAGGAAAAAGCTCTCCTGAATGTTGTGAAGATGTGCCAGGATTTCTGTTCTTGCAACGATAATGCGTGCATTTACAGTTTTGTAAATCTGAAATCTGCATTTCTAAAGCTCCAGCAAACCAAGAGATTACATGATGAGTGGTCGGACCCTCGGACATACAGAGGACTTGGTGTGCATGTCACTTGAAAAGGCAGGAGGACACGTATAGGACATTGGTGAGGCCACTTTTGGAATACTGCATGCAAGGATGTTGCCAGGGTTGGAGGATTTGAGCGATTGGAAGAGGCTGACTAGGCTGGGGCTGTTTTCCCTGGAGGGGTGGTCTTATAGAGGTTTACAAAATCATGAGGGGGGGGGTGGATAGGATAACTAGACAAAGTCTTTTCCCTGGGGTGGGGGGACCCAGAACTACAGAGCATAGGTTTAGGGTGAGGGGGGAAGGATTTAAGAGAGACCTAAGGGTTAATTTCTCCCACACAGAGGGTGGTACGTGTGTGGATCAAGCTGCCAGAGGAAGTGGTGGAGGCTGGTACAATGACAACATTTGAAAGACATCTGGATGGGACATGAATGGGAAGGGTTTGGAGAGATATGGGCCGGGTGCTGGCAAATGGGACTAGGTTAATTTAAGATACCTGGTCAGCATGGGTAAGTTAGACCAAAGGGTCTGTACCCCTCTATGGCTCTATGAACAGCTTCTTTGCATGATGGCCCTAGTCTCTCAACCTCACCCCTGGCCTGAGTCATGGTAACTCTCCGCCAACCATCTCTCTCCAATGAGAGAGCAGCCGTATGGTCTGGTAAGACTGTGGCGACTTGGCTTGCTGTATCAATAACTGCAGAGACCATAGATCTGACCCTAATGCAGGAAGCCCTGAAGTTACTCAGCAGATCCAGCAGCCTCTGTGGAGAGAAAAATGGAGTTCATGTTTCAAGTCCCTTCTAGAGAACTGACAGTAGCTCAGGGAGAAAAGGAAAAGGCGGCATTGATTGCTGAAGATGGGGATGGGGAAGGGGAGGTGAGCGGATTGCTGGAAATGGAGCCCAAAGAGAGAGAGTGATGAAAGGGAAAGCCGGCCAATGTAGGTCTCCTGGCTCAAAGGTAGGGACATTACTACTGCCCGGCAAGAGCCCGAGCTCCCTTGGCAACTCTGTCTGCTCTCTTGAGTATGTCTTGCTCGTCCTATTAAGGGGCGATCATCTCGAACGCTGCAGTGCAGAAAGGGGGTGACAGTGAGGAAATGGCTGATTTCCTGAGAGCAGTCATTTCTGCAAGAGCTGATGTTCACCCATAGTGAAGTGAGCTTATTGGTGTATCTTCTTCAGCAATCCTTTAAGTTTAGGGGAACAGTTATGGTAACTGCTTTGAAAATTGCTGATCAGGCCAGCAATTCAACAAAACAGCTCAACCAGATGTCTTTTATTCAGCAACATATGGCTCACATACATTTGATGGGATAGATTGAAAAATCTATGGATTTTTTTTGTGTGGGACTAGTGGCATGTGTATGGAATGAGCTGCTAGTGGTGGAAGCTGGTACAATTGTAACATTTAAAAGGCATCTGGATGGGCATATGAATAAGAAGGGTTTGGAGGGATATGGGCCGGGGGCTGGCAGGTGCAACTGAATCGGGTTGGGATATCTGGTCAGCATGGACAAGTTGGACCGAAGGGTCTGTTTCCGTGCTGTACATCTCTATGACTCTAGTGATGGTCCTGGTATATTTCAGGTAGTGCAGAATTGACGGGCTATTTTGTGATGTCCTTGAAATCCATAGAGTCATAGAAAGGTATATCAGTCCAACTCGTCCATGCCGGCCTGATGAGCCCGAAAAGTCGATTTTACTGCTCCTTGGATGCTGCTTGAACTGCTGTGCTCTTCCAGCACCACTAATCCAAAATCTGGTTTCCAGAATTTGCAGTCATTGTTTTTACCGACCAGATATCCTAACCTAATCTAGTCCCATTTGCCAGCACACTGCCCATATCCCTCCAAACCCTTCCCATTCATATACCCATCCAGATGCCTTTTAAATGCTGTCATTGTACCAGCCTCCACCACTTCCTCCGGCAGCTCATTCCACACACGTAGCACCCTCTGTGTGAAAAAGTTGCCCCTCGGGTCCCTTTTAAATATTTCCCCTCTCACCCTAAACCTATGCCCTCTAGTTCGGGACTCCCCCACCCCAGGGAAAAGACCCTGTCCGATCACCCTTGTAAACGATAAACCTCTGTCGGGTCACCCCTCAGCCTCCAACACATCTCTTTTGGAAAATCAGAAGCAAAATTGATCTGAAGCGGAGGAAGTCTCCTGTTGTTGTTCAGATGGAGAGATAAAGAGATAAAGTTTTACTGGAATTCCTCTCAACTGAATGATCGTTGTGTCCACGCGTTTTTAGTTAAAATTGCACAAAATTGTCTTTAATTTAAATTTGGAGACCGTGACCGATACAGGTCTCTTTTATTTCAACTTCTATGTGCTATTATCTCACCCAGTCCCTGTGACAAGTTAATGGTTACGTACTGAAGTAGCGAAAACAAACTCGGAGAGACGTCAATCAACTGCAAATTATTTGAATCCAGCATCTATTGGTCAATTAGATTAAAATGATGGATCAAGCATAATCATAAAGAAATGCTTACAAAGCTAGAAACATCGAAAATAGACTCAGGAGGAGGCCATTCAGCCCCTCGAGTCTGCTTCCCCATTCCATCTGACCAAAGGAAGATCATCTCATTCAGCAGGAGAAAGTGAGGTCTGCAGATGCTGGAGATCAGAGCTGGAAATGTGTTGCTGGAAAAGCGCAGCAGGTCAGGCAGCATCCAGGGAACAGGAGAATCAACGTTTCCGGCATTCCTGAAGAAGGGCTTATGCCCGAAACGTCGATTCTCCTGTTCCCTGGATGCTGCCTGACCTGCTGCGCTTTTCCAGCAACCCATTTCCAGCATCTCATTCAGCAGGCTGTTCTTATATTTGTCCCATAACATTAGATCTCTTTAGGCCTAAGTTGAACTCTTTCTTGAAGACATTCAATGTTTAGGTTTCAACCATTAGAGAATTCCACAGGTTCACCACTCAATGGGTGAAGACATTTCTCATTGTCTCAGTCTCCTACCTCTGCAACCCGAGACTGTAACCTCTGCTACTAAAGCACCCATCCTGCCTTTACACTGTCTAGTCCTGTTAAACATTTTATAGGTTTCTATAAGAGCACCCCCAAACTCATTCCTTAATTCCAATGAGTATAATCCTAACAAATCCAATCTCTCCATCAAGGATGGAAACTAATTTTAACACTTATATTCACTATTTGGAGGTGTCGGTGTTAAAAAGCACACAACACCAGGTTATAGTCTGACAGGTTTAGATTTAGATTCAGTTCAATTTAGAACAGAAATAAGGAGACATTTCTTCAGCCAGAGAGTAGTGGGCCTGTGGAACTCATTGCCACGGAGCGCAGTGGAGGCCGGGACGTGAAATGTTTAGATTGATAAATTCTTGGCCTCGCAAGGAATTACGGGATAGGGGGAGAGTGCGAGTAAGTGGTGTTGAAATGCCCATCAGCCATGATTAAATGGCGGAGTGAACCCGATGGGCCGAATGGCCTTACTTCCACTCCAATGTCTTATGGTCTTATGATCTTATGGCTTTAGGTTTATTTAGGAGCACTAGCTTTTGGAGCGCTGCACCTTCATCAGGTATGGCACGGTGGCTCAGTGGTTAGCACTGCTGCCTCACAGCGCCAGGGACCCCGGTTCAATTCCTGCCTCGGGCAACTGCCTGTGTGGAGTTTGCACATTCTCTCTGTGTCTGCGTGGGTTTCCTCTGGGTGCTCCGGTTTCCTCCCAAAGTCCAAAGATGTGCAGGTCAGGGTGAATTGACCATGGTAAATTGCCTGTAGTGTTAGGTGCATTAGTCAGGGGTAAATGTAGGGGAATGGGTCTGGGTGTGTTGTTGTTCGGAGGGTCGGTGTGGACCTGTTGGGCCGAAGGGCCTGTTCCCACGCTATAGGGAATCTAATGTATACTCCACCACCACCTGATGAAGGAGCAGTGTTCCCAAATAAACCTGTTGGACTATAACCTGGTGTTGTGTGATTTTTAACTTTATATTCACCATGGTTTTCATAAATGCCAAATCACCAGTCTGCTAGCTTAGATGCCGGTTTTTCCAACAGCGTGGATGCAAATCCCGGACTGGCTGAGTTTACCACGAAGGACTCTCTCCTCAACCTCTCCCATTTCCTGGACTCTCAGGTTAAACCACCAACAATCACCTCTCTAATGATAAAGCAATCTGATGAGGCCTTTGTGCTTTTATTATGTGACAGTACAGGCCTTTCAGAGTGCATTATAACGACAACAAAAACTACTCGATTCGTGTAAACAGACAGTAATTTCCCTTTCCAATTAACAAAACAGAACTCTTCAGATTGTTTACCGCAAAATAGATGCGGCTTTTATCTGGAAACAATGGGAAAAGTCACACAATGTCCACAAAGATGACCTTGTAAATGATACCTGGCACCATTGCAGGCTGCTGTTTGCTACATTTGTTTAAGAGCTTGGAAGACAGATCGCTGTATGATCCATTACCAGCACAGTCCATGGTGGGGACACTACAGTCACCCATTGTTCTCTCCGTCTCACATTGACGCAATGCTACTGAGCAACCTATATCCAAGCCAGGGCATGGATATTGGCAGCCAAGCCACTGTAAAACCCGGCCCCCGCAAGCCTCAGAAACAAAAATCACTGAATAGTAAGAGAGCATCCAATACTTCAATCCAATCCTGAACAATTCAACTTCTATTCTTTTGCCACTTCCTGGAGTAAAATAGCTGTTACAATCGAGTCAGATTGACACTCATATGTGATCCATTATCGGGATTTCCATTTTTGGGGAAGAAAAGTCATACAGGACTCGAAATTCCTGATTCCTGATAAAGGGCTTTTGCCCGAAACGTCGATTTTCCCGCTCCTCGGATGCTGCCTGACCGGCTGTGCTTTTCCAGCACCACTCTAATCTAGACTCTGGTTTCCAGTATCTGCAGCCCTTGTTTTTGCCCAGGACTCGATATGTTAACTCTGTTTCTCTCTTCGCGGATGCTGCCAGACCTGCTGAGTTTCTCAATCATTCTCCGGTTTGTTGAGATTTCCAGCATCCACAACATTTCGTGCCTTAATCTGTTTTTGTTACCTTGACTTTTCTTGATTTGGGGTGTTGGACTGGTGTGAACAAAGTTAAAAATCCACACACCAGGTTATAGTCCGACAGGTACAATTGGAAGCGCTAGCTTTCACTGCTACCACTAGCTTTCTGCTACCACTGCTGGGCCGTGCATTCCACACACCCACCACTGTCTGTGTAAAGAACCTACCTCTGACATCTCCCCCAAACCTTAACATTATGTTCCTCCTTGATAGCCATTTCTGCCCTGGGAAGAAAGGTCTCTGGCTATCCACTCTATCTGTGCCTCTCATCATCTTGTCCACCTCTAAAGCGTCACCTCTCATCCTTCTTCACTCCAATGAGAAAAGCCCTAGCTCCCTCAACCTTTCCTTCAATAGACATGCCCCCCAGTCCAGGCAGCAGCCTGGGAAATCTCCTCTGTACCCTCTCAAAAGCTTCCACATCCTTCCTATGATGAGGCGACCAGAACTGAACATTCGATGAGATGCTGCCAAACCTGCTGAGTTTCTCCAGCAGCTTCTGCTTCAGATCTTCAGCATCCACAGTGCTTTGGTTTCTTGACGTAACCGCTCTGTTGGCCTTCACAGTGAGAGGATTCGAGGACAGGAGCAGGGACATTATGCTGCCCTTGTGCAGAGCCATAGTGAGACTGCACCTGGTGTGCTATGCTCAGCTTTGGTTTCCTTATCTAAAGAAGGACAGAAACGTGGAATTCAGTCCTCTTGGGCCTGCTCTGTCATTCAACATGATCTTAGCTGATCATCGAACTTAATATTAAGGACAGCATGGTGGCTCAATGCTTAGTCCTCTCCCTCACAGCACCAGGGACCCAGGTTCGATTCCAACCTTGGATGATGGTCTCTGTAGAGTTTGCACATTCTCTGTGTGGGTTTCCCCAGAGTCCCAAGATGTGCAGGTTATGGTGGATTGGCTGTGCTAAGTTACCCATAATGTCCCAGGGTAACAAAGAACAAAGAGAATTTACAGCCCAGGAACAGGCCCTTCGGCCCTCCAAGCCTGAGCCGATCCAAATGTACTGTCGAAACCTGTCGCTCAATTCCTAAGCATCAGTATCCCTCTGCTCCCCACCTACTCATGTATCTGTCCAGACGCATCTTAAATGAATCTACCGTGCCTGCCTCTACCACCTCTGCTGGCAACGCGTTCCAGACGCCTACCACCCTCTGTGTGAAGTACTTACCACGTGTATCCCCCTTAAACATTCCACCTCTCACCTTGAAAACATGACCTCTCCTTATTGAATCCTTCACCCTGGGAAAAAAATTATCTCTATTCACCCTGTCTGTACCCTTCACGATTTTGTAAACCTCAATCAGTTCCCCCCCTCAATCTCCTTTTTTCTAGTGAAAATAAACCTAACCTACTCAACCTCTCCTCATAGCTCACACCTTCCATACCATTGTGCAGCGAGATGGGTTAGCTGTGGGGCATGTTGACTTATAGGGATAGCTTAGGAGAATGGCTCTTCGGAAGGAGGGGTTGGACCCAATAGGCCGAGTGCTTCTGAACTATTAGAATTCTAAGGATAGCCTAATCCTGCCCTTCTCCCTGTCCCTTCAGTCACAAGAGCTATCTCCATGGATGGATGTTGTGGCTCTGGAGGGAGAACAGCAAAGACATGCCAGACCTGATTCCTGGAATGGCAAGGCTGACCTATGAAGAAAGACAGGGTTGGTTTCCATATCCAACCAAATTCAGAAGAATGAAAGGTGTATAGAGCCATATGGCACGCAAACAGACCCTTCGGTCCAACTCGGCCATGCTGACCAAGGTTCCTAAACTATACTCGTCTCATTTGCCTGCGTTTGGCCATATCCCTCAAAACCCTTCCCAGTTACGTACCTGTCCAAGTGTCTTTTAAATGTTCTAACTGTACCACATCTCCCATTTCTTCTGAAAGGCCATTCCACTCGTGACCCAACTCTGTGAAACAATTGCGCTTTTTATGTTCCTTTCAAATCTTTCTTCTCTCACCTTAAAACAACAAGCCCCCCCCCCCCCCATCCCAGGGAAAAGACTTTTGCTATTCACCTTACCTGTGTCTCTTTATAACCTCTATAAAGGCAATCCCTCAGGTGCCTATGGTCCAGAGAAAAAAGCCCCAGTCTATCCAACCTCTGCCTGTAACTTAAACTCTCCAGTCTCAGAAACACCCTGGTAAATCTCATGTAATAATATGCACAGAAACTTATAAAATTCTACCCAATAAACCCAATAAGGATATTCCCAATGACCAGGTAGTCCAGAACCAGGTGGAGGTCACATTCTAAGGATATGAAGGAGAGGAGAACTGTGTAACAAAGAGACCTTGGAGTCGCAGGTAGATAGGATAGTGAAGAAGGCGTTTGGTATGCTTTCCTTTATTGGTCAGAGTATTGAGTACAGGAGTTGGGAGGTCATGTTGAGGCTGTACAGGACATTGGTTCGGCCACTGTTGGAATATTGTGTGCAATTCTGGTCTCCTTCCTATCGGAAAGATGTTGCGAAATATGAAAGGGTTCAGAAAAGATGGGCAAGGATGTTGCCAGGGGTTGGAGGGTTTGAGCTACAGGGAGAGGCGGAATTGGCTGGAGCGTTGGAGGCTATGGTTTATAAAGGTTTATAAAATCATGAGGGGCATGGATAGGGTAAATTGGCAAGCTCTTTTCTCTGGGGTGAGATGAGTCCAGAACTACAGGGCATAGGTTTAAGGTGAGAGAGGAAAGATTTTAAAGGGGAACTAAGGGGCAACTTTTCACACAGAGGGTGGTACGTGTATGGAATAAGCTGCCAGAGGAAGTGATGGAGGCTGGTACAATGACAACATTTAAAAGGCATTTGGATGGGTGTATGAATAGGAAGGGTTTAGAGGGATATGGGCCAAATGGGAACAGATTAATTTAGGATATGTGGTCGGTACAGACGAGTTGGACTGAAGGGTCAGTTTCCATGCTGTACGTCTCTATGACTCTCTGACCCAGAGAGGGGTGGATCGGTGGAATTCTCTGTCACTGAAAATGAATGAGGCTAAAACGTTTCCAAGAAGGAGTCAGAGGTAGTTGTAAATATAACCAGAGATACCATGGAAGTACAGAAACATTAGAAATAGGAACAGGAGGAGGCCATTTACCAATTCAATATCATCATGGCTGTTCATCCAACTCACTCCCCCTGTTCCCACTTTTGTCCTATACCCTTTGATCGCTTCAGCCCTAGGGCAGCAAGTTGGCTCAGTGGTTAGCCCTGCTGCCTCACAGGGCCAGAGGCCCAGGTTCGATTCCAGCCTCGGGTGACCGTCTGTATGGAGTTTGCACGTTCTCTCCATGGAGGCACAGGTTTCCCTCGGATGCTGTGGTTTCTTTCTGCAGTCCAAATATGTGCAGGTTAGGGTGGATTGGCCATGATATATTGTCCCATAGTGCTCAGGGATGTGCAGGTTAGGGTGGATTGGCCATGCTATATTGTCCCATAGTGCTCAGGGATGTGCAGGTTAGGGTGGATTGGCCATGCTATATTGTCCCATAGTGCTCAGGGATGTGCAGGTTAGGGTGGATTGGCCGTGCTAAATTGTCCCATAGTGTCCAGGGATGTGAGGGTTAGGGTGAATTGGCCATGCTAAATTGTCCCATAGTGTCCAGGGATGTGCAGGTTAGGGTGGATTGGCCGTGCTATATTGTCCCATAGTGCTCAGGGATGTGCAGGTTAGGGTGGATTGGCCAAGCTAAATTGTCCCATAGTGCCCAGGGATGTGCAGGTTAGGGTGGATTGGTCGTGCTAAATTGTCCCATAGTGCCCAGGGATGTGCGGGTTAGGGTGAATTGGCCGTGCTAAATTGTCCCATAGTGTCCAGGGATGTGCAGGTTAGGGTGGATTGGCCGTGCCAAATTGTCCCATAGTGCTCAGGGATGTGCAGGTTAGGGTGGATTGGCCATGCTATATTGTCCCATAGTGCCCAGGGATGTGCAGGTTAGGGTGGATTGGCCATGCTAAATTGTCCCATAGTGTCCAGGGATGTGAGGGTTAGGGTGAATTGGCCATGCTAAATTGTCCCATAGTGCCCAGGGATGTGCAGGTTAGGGTGGATTGGCCGTGCTAAATTGTCCCATAGTGCCCAGGGATGTGCAGGTTTGGGTGGATTGGCCGTGCTAATTTATCCCATAGTGCCCAGGGATGTGCAGGTTAGGGTGGATTGGCCGTGCTAAATTGTCCCATAGTGTCCAGGGATATGCAGGTTAGGGTGGATTGGCCATGCTAAATTGTCCTTTAGTGCACAGGGATGTGCAGGTTAGGGTGGATTGCCCATGCTAAATTGTCCCATAGTGCCCAGGGATGTGCAGGTTGGGTGCATCATTCAAGGGAAATGTAGGGGAATGGGTGGGTTACTCTTCAGAGGGTCAGTGTGGACTTGTTGGGCCAAATGACCTGTTTCCACACTGTAGGCATTCTATGAACTAAATCCAACACCTTCTTGAAAGCAGACAATACTCCAGTCTCATTAGAATCAGTCAATTCAACCACTTTCTGTGGGACAGAATTCCACTGACTGACTAGGGATAGTGATCTAATATAACCTCAATGTTTGGAAAATGCATGTGGGTAAGTTTTATGAATAAACTCCAGTCTGATGAATGAATTTGAAAGGAGAAGTCGCATTTATGTAGCACCTTTCACAACCCCCGTTTGCACTCTCGCAGCGCTTTTGTAACTGAAGAAACTCAAGAGCGTGTCAATGACCTGATGATACGTTTTAATGAGGTTGATTGAAGGATAAATATTGGCCAATAGAGCAAACCGAATTCCCTTGCATTGTTCGAAATGGTGCCATGAGACTTTTAACAGCCCTCAAGAGAGCACATGTGTCCTCGCTTTGACATCTCATCCATCAGACAGAGCTTCCAACGGTGGAACGTAGTCACATTAGCGGTCCAGTGGAGCGCGACTTGAAATTTCTGGCTCAGAAATCAGCCAACAGCTGACATCCATCTGAATGAACATTGCGACTTCCTGATGCTCAGATATTTCGAGCTGCTTGCTCGACCTTAATTCTCTGAAAGGAACAAGGGAGACCTTCACACCGTGACAGAAATCACTTCCGAAAACATCAGCAGGTCCGGCTGGATCCGTGGAGAGAGAGAGAAAGCAGACTTGGCGTGCCGTTCTGAAGAGGGGTCACTGGACACAAAATGTCGAACGCTGTTCTTCTCCCTCCACGCGGACGCTGCCAGACCTGCTGAGTTTCTCCAGCGATGTCTGAATTTGTTTGTTTCAGAGTCCCAGCCTCTGCAGGTCATTGCTTGGGTCCTGGTGGCACGGTGGGTCAGTGGTTAGCACTGCTGCCTCACGGCGCCAGGGACCCAGGTTCGATTCCAGCCTCAGGCGACTGTCTGTGTAGCGTTCACACGTTATGTTGGCATGGGTTTTCCCTGGTTTCCTCCCACAATCCGAAAACGTGCAGGTTAGGAGAATTTGCCTGACTAAATTGCCGCTGAAAATGTGTTGCTGGAAAAGCACAGCAGGTCAGGCAGCATCCAAGAAGGGCTCATGCCCGAAACGTCGATTCTCCTGTTCCTTGGATGCTGCCTGACCTGCTGCGCTTTTCCAGCAACACCTTTTCAGCTCTGATCTCCAGCATCTGCAGCCCTCACTTTCTCCTCCCAGACTAAATTGCCCCATAGTGTTCAGGGATGTCTAGGATGGGTCCATTAGTCAGGGTTAAATGTAATGCAATAGGGTAGGGGAATGGCTCTGGGTGGGATACTCTTTGAAGGGTCAGTGAGAACTAGTTGGGCCAAATGGCCTGTCTCCACACTGTCGGGATTCTATTCTGTCGTTTCATTTTAAGGAGATCTTCAGGCTGCCGTACACCTCAGAAGGAAACTGAAGGGTCGGTTTTGTCTTTGATGTCCTGGAAAGACAGGGTCTTATTTTTCTCAGAAATTGTTTTAAAAACCAAGCTTTGCTGCCCATTTGGAACCCAATTCACCCATAATTCCCATGCTTTTCTGCTCCGTCGCATATCTTTGAAGTTAATGAGGGGAGCAGAGTCAAATTATATGCCAAAAGTCATCATTTACCTGGAGTCCAATTGCTTGCAATAAATGGTAATTTTTATTCAGTGCAAGCACCTGGGCATGTGCTTTCTCTCAAACTGAGGGTAAAAGAGACTGAGTGTGAATGGAGAGCAAAATACTGTACATATTCATAAAATCTTGAACTTTTCATTGTACAGTCATAGAATCATAGAAATGTACAGCACAGAAATGGACCCTTCAGTCCAACTCGTCCATGCCAACCAGATATCCGAAATTAATCAAGTCCTATTTGCCAGCACTTAGCCCAGATCCCTCAAACCCCTTCCTATTCATATTCCCATCCAGATGCCTTTTAAATGTTGCAATTGCACCAGCCTCCACCACTTCCTCTGGCAGCTCATTCCATACATGTACCACCTTCTTTCTATCTTTCCCCTCTCACCCTAAATCTATGCCCTCTAGTTTGTCCACCCTAGGGGAAAAGATCTTGCCTATTTACTCTATGCATGCCCCTCCTGATTTTATAAACCTCTGCAAGGTCACGTTAACAGAGTCTGGGAATAACGGGGCTTAATATTATTCCAGTTCCACCGATGACACACCTCGGCACTACCTTTGTGATCCTTCTGGGAACCAGCCATCGCAGGAATGCTGATGCCCTGCCTGATGGAACGTAACTTTCACAGTTCTCACTGAGAGAGTGATTAGAAGGCGTGCAATGAACTGCTGTTTAGGTAAAAGCCCGACACACAGGGGAGAGAAGGATACGTTGTGTTGAAAGAGTCCCACTTGCATCTGAAGCCCCACAGCGGTGACATACATAAACAGATCGGTTTGTTTTTTTTTAAACTGATGGTGGCAGAGAGATAAACATTGACAGGCCAACAGGGAGAATGGCTGTACAACGGCACCATGGGAATTTTGGCATCTGCCTGAGACAGCAGACTGGGCCTCCCTTTACAATCTCGCTCGTAAGGCAAGCATGTCAACATTGGACGCACTCTGTCTTGGAGTCAGACAGCACAGAAACAGACCCAACAATGTCTCCTCTTCCTCGGGCAGCTGAGGAAATTTGGCATGACGCGAATATCCTCGCCAACTGTTATAGGTGTGCCATCGAGAGCATTCTGTCTGGATGTATCACTACCTGGTATGGCAACTGTACCATTCAAGATCGGAGACGGTTACAGAGAGTGGTGAATTCGGCCCGGACGATCACAAAGGCCAACCTCCCATCTATAGAATCCACCTACCAGGCCCACTCAGAGCACACGCAGATCAACTGGCAGAGGTTTTCTCGAACATCTTCAACCTCTCCCTACAGCAGGCCCTGCTCGTGCCTGTTTCAAGAGGGCCAACATCGTCCCTGTGCCTAAAAAGTCTCATGCAGCATGTCTCAATGACTACCGCCCAGTGACCCTAACTTCGGTGGTCATGAAGTGCTTTGAAAGGCTGGTCATGGCATTAATCAACTCCAGCCTCCCCACTACTCTTGACCCACTCCAATTTGCCTATTGGACCAATAGATCCACGTCAGATGCCATATCACTTGCCCTTCACTCCTCCCTAGAACATCTTGACACCAACAACAGCTACGTAAGAATCCTACTCATTGACTACAGTTCAATGCTATTATCCCCTCGAGAATGATTACTAAACTTAGTGATCTAGGACTAAGCCCCACTCTCTTCCACTGGATCCTCAGTTTCCTGACCCACAGGCCACAATCAGTGAAGACCAGGGACAATATTTCACCCTCACTAACACTCAACACTGGAGCGCCCCCAGGGGGGTGTGTACTCAGCCCCCTACTATGCTCACTGTATACCCATGACTGTGTCGCCAAATACCAGACTGATGCCATTTACAAAGTCACTGTTGACACCACCATAGTCAGTCGAATCTCAGAAGGCGATGAAACAGACTACATATGGGAAGTGGAAGACCTGGAAAATGGTGCACTGAGAACAACCTAGCTCTCAACGTCGGCAAAACCAAGGAACTCATTATTGACTTTCGGCAGGATGTTACTCCTGCCCCCCCCCCCTACACATTACCAGCACAGAGGTGGAACGAATGGAGAGGGTCAAGCTCCTGGGAGTGGTCACCCACAACAAGCTTTCTTGGGCTCTTCATGTGGACGCACTGGTTACAAAGGCCCAACAACGTCTCTTTTTCCTCAGGCAGCTGAGGAAATTTGGCATAACGGTCAACTTTTGTCAACTTTTATAGGTGCCCCATTGAGAGCATCCTGCCTGGATGTATCACTACCTGGTACGGCAACTGTACCATTCAAGATCGGAGACGGTTACAGAGTGTGGTGAACTCGGCCCGGACGATCACAAAGGCCAACCTCCCATCTATAGGATCCATCTACCAGGCCCGCTGTCAGGGAAAGGCCGCCGGCATTCTCAAAGCTCCATCCCACCCTGGTAATGTTTTTCTACACCCTCTACCATCGGGGAGAAGGTACAGAAACCTGAACACACACACACCAGCCGGTTTCAAAACAGTTTCTACCCACTTGTTGTTAGAATACTGAACGGACTCACAAACTCTTAACATTCGCCTGGACCTGTGTTTTTGTGTTTGCCGCTGTTTCCCTATTATTTACTATCTATGCTCATTAACTCGGTGATCTGCCTGGATTGCTCACAGGACAAAGCTTTCCACTGTGCCTCGGAACACGTGGCAATCAATTCAATTCAATTCAATTCAGACCCTTCGGCCCATCCAGTCCGCGCTGACTATAATCCCGACTAAACTAAATGATTCCTGCCTGCCTGATCCTGACCCATATATCCCTTTGAACCTTTCCTAACCTTTGGACAATAGCTGAGGAACGTGGATTGGGAGCAGTTATTTGAGGGTAAATGCTCAACTGGCATGGGGGAGGCTTTGAGAGACCAGTTGCTTAAAGTACAGGACGTGCCCATCCCTGCAAAACTGAAGGATAGGAACCACGGATGACAAGAGGAAGTGAAAACACAGGCAAACAAAAAAGGATACAATCAATAGGTCTGAGGTAAATGGCTACAAACTGACACAGTCCTTGGGGAGTATAGAGTAATTAGGAAAGAACTTCAACATGGAATTAGGAAGGGACCATGAAATGTCTTTCGCAAACAGTGTCAAGGAGAATCCGAAGGCTTTTTATGCGTATATTGAAAGAAAGAGACTAGCGAGAGAAAGGGTAGATTGACTCAAGGATAAAAGGAGGGACGTTCACAGGAAGTGAGAGAGAGAGAGAGATCCTTAATGAGTACTTTGTATCAGTATTCACTGAGCAGAAGGATATGACTGATGTTAAGGTCAGCGATGAGTGTGTGAATACTCTAGAGAATGTCAATATATTGAAGGAGGACGTTTTGGGTATCCTAAGTTGCACTAGTTTATAGAGGTCAAAGAATCCCTACAGTGTGGACACTGGCCAATTTAACACAACAAGTCCACACCCAACAGTATCTCCCTCAGACCCATTCCCTACCCTATTACTTTACATTTCTCCTGAGTAATCACCTAACCTACGCATCCCTGAACACTGTGGGCAACCCACCTAACCGGTACATCTTTGGACTGTGGGAGGAAACCGGAGCACCTGGAGGAAACCCACGCAGACACGGGGAGAATGTGCAAACACCACACACAGAGGGTGGAATCAAACCCGGGTCCCTGGCGCAGTGAGGCAGCAGTGCTAACCACTGTGTCACTCTGTATTAAAATAGCCCCCAGGGCCAGATGGGATCTATCCCAGGTTTCAATGAGAGGCAAGGGAAGATATAGCTGAGGCATTAGCAGATATCTTCATATCCTCGTTGACCACAGGTGAAATTCCAGCGGGCTGGAGATTAGCCGATTGTTGTTCCCTTGTTTAAGAAAGGAAGTAGGGATAATCACAGAAATTCTAGTTCGGTGAGCTGAACGTCTGTGGCTGGGAAGCTCCTGGAGAAGTTACTGAAGGACAATATAGATACACATTTGAAAGAAAATTGACTAGTTAGTGATTGGCAGCATGGTTTTGTACAGGGAAAGTCATGTCTCACCAACCTTTTTGAAGAGCTGACAAAGATAATTGATGAGGGAAGGGCTGTGGATGTATTTTATATGGACTTCAGTGAGGCACTGGATAAAGTCCCACATGGCAGATTGGTACAAAAATTAAAATTACATGAGATTCAGGATGAGCTGACAAGACAGATATAAAACTGGGTCGGTCATAAGAGACAGAGGCTGGTATTGCAAGGATGTTTCTCAGAATGGAGACTGAGTGTGTTCCACAGGGATCAGTATTAGGTCCTCTGTTGTCTGTAGTAGATATAAATGATCTGGAGGAAAATCTGAGTGATCTGATCAGTACGTTTGCAGATGACACGAAGATTGGTGGAGTACCTGATATTGCCGACGATTGTGAAAGGATGCAAGAAGATATAGATAGACTGGCGACCTGGGGACAGGAATGACAGATGGAGTTTAACCCAACCAAATGGGAGGTAATGCCTTTCAGAGGATCAATATTTGGTGTGAATTGTGCGGTAAATGGCAGCATCCTGAGGAACATTAACATACAGACCGATCTGGGCGTGCAGGTCCACAATTGCCGGAAAGGGGAGACACAGTGGTCAAGGTGATGGAGATGGCACATGACATACTTGCCTTCATCGGCAAGGGTATAGAGTCCAAGAGTTGGTGAACCATGTTGCCCAGGTTAAAGCACCTTTGGAGAATGGGTGTGTAGTGTTGGGGGCCACACTACCAGAAGGAGGTAGACACTTGGCAGAGAAGGTTCACCAGGATGTGGCTTGGCCTTGAGTGCAATGGAGCTACGAGGAAAGGTTAAAAAGACCAGGATTGGTTTCACTGGGAAGACAACGGCCGAGAGGAGACCAGATAGAGGGCTAAACAATTAGGAGAGGCATCGATAGTCAGAGGCTTTTTTCCCCAGGGTTAAAGTTTTAATTACAAGGGGGCATAGGTTCAAGGTGAGGGGGGGAAAGTTTAAGGGAGATGTACGAGGGATGTGTTTCACACAGAGGGTGGTAGGTTCAAGGTGAGGGGGGGGAAAGTTTATGGGAGATGTGGGAGGGATGTGTTTCACACAGAGGATGGTAGGTTCAGGGTGAGGGAGGGGAAAGTTTAAGGGAGATGTGCGAGGGATGTGTTTCACACAGAGGGTGGTAGGTTCAAGGTGAGAGGGGGAAAGTTTAAGGGAGAAGTACGAGGGATGTGTTTCACACAGAGGGTGGTAGGTTCAAGGTGAGAGGGGGAAAGTTTAAGGGAGATGTGCGAGGGATGTGTTTCACACAGAGGGTGGTAGGTTCAAGGTGAGAGGGGGAAAGTTTAAGGGAGATGTACGAGGGATGTGTTTCACACAGAGGGTGGTAGGTTCAAGGTGAGAGGGGGAAAGTTTAAGGGAGATGTGCGAGGGATGTGTTTCACACAGAGGGTGGTAGGTTCAAGGTGAGAGGGGGAACGTTTAAGGGAGATGTACGAGGGATGTGTTTCACACAGAGGGTGGTAGGTTCAAGGTGAGAGGGGGAACGTTTAAGGGAGATGTACGAGGGATGTGTTTCACACAGAGGGTGGTAGGTTCAAGGTGAGAGGGGGAACGTTTAAGGGAGATGTGCGAGGGATGTGTTTCACACAGAGGGTGGTAGGTTCAAGGTGAGAGGGGGAAAGATTAAGGGAGATGTGCGAGGGATTTGTTTCACACAGAGGGTGGTAGGTTCAAGGTGAGAGGGGGAAAGTTTAAGGGAGATGTGGGAGGGATGTGTTTCACACAGAGGGTGGTAGGTTCAAGGTGAGGGGGGTAAAGTTTAAGGGAGATGTGGGAGGGATGTGTTTCACACAGAGGGTGGTAGGTTCAAGGTGAGAGGGGGGAAAGTTTAAGGGAGATGTGGGAGGGATGTGTTTCACACAGAGGGTGGTAGGTTCAAGGTGAGGGGGGGGAAAGTTTAAGGGAGATGTGGGAGGGATGTGTTTCACACAGAGGGTGGTAGGTTCAAGGTGAGAGGGGGAAAGTTTAAGGGAGATGTGGGAGGGATGTGTTTCACACAGAGGGTGGTAGGTTCAAGGTGAGAGGGGGAAAGTTTATGGGAGATGTGGGAGGGATGTGTTTCACACAGAGGGTGGTAGGTTCAAGGTGAGAGGGGGAAAGTTTAAGGGAGATGTACGAGGGATGTGTTTCACACAGAGAGTGGTAGGTTCAAGGTGAGAGGGGGAAAGTTTAAGGGAGATGTACGAGGGATGTGTTTCACACAGAGGGTGGTAGGTTCAAGGTGAGAGGGGGAAAGTTTAAGGGAGATGTACGAGGGATGTGTTTCACACAGAGGGTGGTAGAGGCTTATAACGCTCTGCCTGAGGAGATGTTGGAAGTGGGCACATTGGTGATATTTATTTGGCACGTGAATGATGACATGAGCAGGGAGGGAATAGAGGAGTGAACAAGGGCAGAAGGTTTGTTTATTAGTTTAGTCAGGGCATGATGATTGGTACCGGCTTGGAGGGCCAGTGGGCCTGTTCCTTTGCTGCATTTCCGTTTTGTTCTTCATTCATGTGCTTTCCAAACATCTTTTGAACATTGCAATTAGAACATAGAACATAGAAGAATACAGCGCAGTACAGGCCCTTTGGCCCTCGATGTTGCGCCGATCCAAGCCCACCTAACCTACACTAGCCCACTATCCTCCATATGCCTATCCAATGCCCGTTTAAATGCCCATAAAGAGGGAGAGTCCACCACTGCTACTGGCAGGGCATTCTATGAACTCACGACTTGCTGAGTAAAGAATCTACTCCTAACATCTGTCCTATACCTACCACCCCTTAATTTAAAGCTATGCCCCTCGTAATAGCTGACTCCATACGTGGAAAAAGGTTCTCATGGTCAACCCTATCTAAACCCCTAATCATCTTGTACACCTCTATCAAGTCACCCCTAAACCTTCTTTTCTCCAATGAAAACAACCCCAAGTGCCTCAGCCTTTCCTCATACGATCTTCCTACCATACCAGGCAACATCCTGGTAAACCTCCTCTGCACCCGTTCCAGTGCCTCCACATCCTTCCTATAGTATGGCGACCAAAACTGCACACAATACTCCAGATGCGGCCGCACCAGAGTCTTATACAACTGCAACATGACCTCAGGACCCCAGAACTCAATTCCTCTACCAATAAAAGCCAGTACGCCATATGCCTTCTTCACCGCACTACTTACCTGGGTGGCAACTTTCAAAGATCTGTGTACATGAACACCAAGATCCCTCTGCTCATCCACACTACCAAGTATCCGACCATTAGCCCAGTACCCCATCTTCTTGTTACTCTTACCAAAGTGAATCACCTCACACTTAGCTACATTGAACTCCATTTGCCACCTTTCTGCCCAGTTCTGCAGCTTATCTATATCCCGCTGTAACCTGCCACATCCTTCCTCACTGTCAACAACTCCACTGACTTTCATATCATCCACAAACTTGCTCACCTAACCTTCTAGCCCCTCCTCCAGGTCATTTATAAAAATGACAACAGCAATGGTCCCAAAACAGATCCTTGCGGAACACTGCTAGTAACTGCACTCCAAGATGAACCTTTACCATCAACTACTACCCTCTGTCTTCTTCCAGCCAGCCAATTCCTAATCCAAACCTCCAACTTACCCTCAATGCCATACCTCAGTATTTTTGGCAGTAGCCTACCATGGGGAACCTTATCAAATGCCTTACTAAAATCCATATACACCACATCTACCGCTTTACCCTCGTCCACCTCCTTAGTCACCTTCTCAAAGAATTCAATAAGGTTTGTGAGGCACGACCTGCCCTTCACAAAACCATGCTGACTATCCTTGATCACATTATTCCTATCCAGATGTTCATAAATCCTATCCCTTACAATTCTCTCTAAGACTTTGCCCACAACAGAAGTGAGATTCACCTGCCTATCATTACTAGGGTTATCCCTACTCCCCTTCTTGAACAAGGGAACCACATTTGCTATCCTCCAATCTTCTGGCACTATTCCTGTAGACAACGAGGACATAAAAATCAAGGCCAATGGCTCTGCAATCTCCTCCCTTGCTTCCCAGAGAATCCTAGGATAAATGCCATCAGGCCCAGGGGACTTATCTATTTTCACCCTTTCCAGAATTTCCAACACCTCCTCCCTACATACCTCAGAGCCATCCATTCTAATTCATTGTGACTCAGTATTCACATCGGCAACAATGTCCTGTTCCTGAGTGAATACTGACGAAAAGTATTCATTCAGTGTCTCCCCAATACTGGCCTTCATAACAAGAGGAATTGAGTATAGAAGCAAAGAGGTGCTTCTGCAGCTGTACAGGGCCCTGGTGAGACCACACCTGGAGTACTGTGTGCAGTTCTGGTCTCCAAATTTGAGAAAAGACATTCTGGCTATTGAGGGAGTGCAGCGTAGATTCACGAGGTCAATTTCTGGAATGGCAAGATTACCTTACACTGAAAGACTGAAGCGACTGGGCTTGTATACCCTTGAGTTTCGAAGACTGAGAGGGGATCTGATTGAGACGTATAAGATTATGAAAGGATTGGACACTCTGGCAGTAGGAAACATATTTCCACTGATGGGTGAGTGCCGAACCAGAGGACACAGCTTAAAAATACGGGGTAGACCATTTAGGACAGAGCTCAGGAGAAACTTCTTCACCCAGAGTGGTGGCTGTGTGGAATGCTCTGCCCCAGAAGGCAGTGGAGGCCCACTCTCTGGATTCATTTAAGAAGGAGTTGGATAGAGCTCTCAAAGATAGTGGAATCAAGGGTTATGGAGATAAGGCAGGAACAGGATACCGATTCGGAATGATCAGCCATGATTATATTGAATGGCGGTGCAGGCTCGAAGGGCTGAATGGCCTACTCCTGCACCTATTGTCTATTGTTTTTTGTCAATCTCTTCAGCCTCCACACGCAACTTCCCACTACTATCCTTGACTGGACCTATTCCTACCCTAGTCATTCTTTTATTCCTGACATTCCTATAGAAAGCCTTAGGGTTTTCCCTAATCATACCAACTAAGGACTTTTCATGTCCCCTCCTTTTGCTGCTCTTAGCTCTCTCTTCAGATCCTTCCTGGCTACCTTATAAGCCTCAATCGCCCCAATTGAACCTTCACGCCTCATCTTTACATAGGCCGCCCTCTTCCATTTAACAAGGGATTCCAATTCCTTAATAAACCACAGCCCCTCACACGACCCTTTCCTCCCTGCCTGACAGGTACATACTTATCAAGGACACTCAATAGTTCCTCCTTGAACAAGCTCCACGTATCAATTGCGCCCTTCCCTTGAAGCCTACTTTTCCAAGCCACGCATCCTAAGTCGTGCCTCATCGCATCATAATTTCCCTGCCCCCAGCTATAACTCTTGCCCTGCAGTGCACACTTATCCCTCTCCATCACTAGAGTAAAAGTCACCGAATTGTGGTCACTGTCCCCAAAGTGCTCACCTACCTCTAATTCTAACACCTGGCCTGGTTCATTACCCAGAACCAAATCCAGTATGGCCTCACCTCTTGTTGGCCTATCTACATATTGTGTCAGGAAACCCTCCTGCACACATTGGACAAACCCCGACCCATTTAATGAACTCGAGGTATAGCTTTCCCAGTCAATATCTGGAAAGTTAAAGTCCCCCATAACAACCACCCTATTACTTTCACTCTTCTCCTGAATCATCCTCGCAATCCTTTCTTCTACATCTCTAGGACTATTAGGAGGCCTGTAGAAAACTCCTAACAGGGTGACCTCACCTTTCCTATTCCTAACCTCAGCCCAAACTACCTCAGATGGCGAGCCTTCATCCATCGTCCTTTCCACTGCTGTAATACTATCTTTGACAAGCAATGCCACACCTCCCCCTCTTTTACCCCCACCTCTGACCCTACTAAAACATTTAAACCCTGGAACCTGCAACAGCCAATCCTGTCCCTGCTCGACCCATGTCTCCGTAATAGCCACAACATCGAAATCCCATCGAAATTGGGCCCGCATCCACCACTTCCTCAGGAAATTCATTCCACACATGACTTGTGAAATGAAGTTGAACTCTTTAGAGGAAGGATATTATAGACTCATAGAATCCGTACAGTGTGGAATCAGGCCATTCAGCCCAACATGTCCACACCTGACCCTCCAAAGCTCATCCCATCCAGACCCATTCCCCTTGCTCTATTACTCTACACATCCCCTGACTGAAGCATCTAACCTACACATCTGCTGGACACTCTGGACATTTTAGCCCAGCCAATCCACTCTAACCTGCCTATCTTTGGACTGTGGGAGGAAACCGGAGCACCCGGAGGAACCCCACGCAGACACGGGGAGAATGTGCAAACTCCACACAGACAGTCGCCTGAAGTCGGGATCGAACCGGGGTCCCCTGTGCTGCGAGGCGACAGCGTTAACCGCTGAGCCACCGTGCCGCCCCTGTGGATAGGACTGCGCTAGAGGAGGGCGCAGAGGAAGTTCACCAGGACATCACCTGGTTCAGTGATGAAAAGAGGCTGGATAAGCTGCATTTGGTTTCTTTAGAGCAGAGAAGTTGGGAGTGCTGGGTTTGGGTGGGGGGGGTGTTACTGGATTGAGGAGTATAAGATTATGAGGGGCATGGGCAGGGTGGATAACAAGATGGAAGCGGGTACTACAGATGCTGGAGATTAGAGTCAAGATTCGAGTGGTGCTGGAAAAGCACAGCAGGCCAGGAGCAGAAAAATCGACGTTTCGGGTATTCATCAGGAATCCGATGGGTGGATAAGAAGCCATTTACCTGAAAGTTCAATAATAAGGGAGCGTCATTACAATTTGAAAGGCAGGAGATTTGGAGGAGATTCGAGGAAACCGTATTTCTGAGGGAGTGGCGGGGTCTCTGGAATGGGAGGGCAGCAGAGGCGGGAAACCTTGCAATTGTTACAAAGTACTTGGAAAAACCCTCAGAATGTCATAGCATTCAAGGCCATGGGCTGGTAAGTGGGATGAGTGCAGGTAGGTTAGTGCAGACTCGATGGGCCGAAGGGCAAGGTTCAGGATGCCCATAGCTGTCCGTCTAGATCTGCTCACCTTTTTATCAGTCCTTCGCTAAAACCAAGTCTCTGTTACCAGCTAACCAAACAGGAGACAAGTTTGCCCAACAAAAAACAATTAGCCTCCCCTTCAAGCCAGACTCATACCGGGGAATGACCCAGCTGAAGAATGTTATCCCAACTCCAGACCACTTCTGCCTCTCGGAATACAAACGGTGGCGGTGTTCTGATTTCGGATTTTCCGTGTGTCTCCTGCTTGTTGCTATCGGTGCGCACTTGAACGTCAAATCTTAAATCGTTCAAAAACTGGACCTGGGGCTTTAAGGCTGGTAGCCTCCTGCGATGCCGCGTGCTGTGTTATGAGACTCAGTCTCACGCACCTTAAAACCACCTGCTTTAAGTCAGGCGACTTTGCCGTGACCTGAACGCTTAAATGGAAGGGCCCTGATTGTATCCCTGACTCAGGCCCAGCTGATCAGGCCAACTTCAGCAGCTGACAACCGAGGACGGCATCTTTCGTAACGTGCGGGGGAAAGCAAAACGCCGGCTTAGAAATCAGGCCGACTGTAGGTGGGAAGGGCAGGAGAGACTCCAGTAAGTCAGCTTGAGATGCAAAGAAACTGGAAACCCACGCCTATCGGAGCAGGAGTAGGCCTTTTGGCCCCTCGACCTTGCCCCTTCCATTCAACAGGGTCATGGCTAATCTGACATTCCTCACGACCACCTTCCTGCCCTTTTCCCACAACAACTGATTCTCTTCCTGATCAAGAATCTCAGCCTTACGTATACACGAGGACTCTGCCCTCACAGCTCCCTGCGCCAGGGAGTTCCAAACGCTCACAACCGTCTTTAGAGAATAAATTCCTCCACCTCTCAGCCATAGGTTGCCTACGGTATGGAAACAGGCCCTTCAGCCCAAAAAATCCGCGCCAACCTTCCGAAGGGTAACCCACCCAGAACCATTCCCCTACCCTATATTTACCCCTGGTGAATGCACCTAGCCTACACATCCCTAAATGCTATGGGGCAACTCAGCACAGCCAACTCACCTAACCTGCACATCATTGGATTATAGCCAATAGGTGCAGGAGTAGGCCATTCGACCCTTTGAGCCAGCACCACCATTCATTATGATCATGGCTGATCATCCACAATCAGTATCCTGTTCCTGCCTTATCCCCACAACCCTTGATTCCACTATCTTTAAAAGGATTGTGGGAGGATACCCAGGCAGACATGGGGTGAATGTGCAAACGCCACAGAGACAGTCGCCTGGGGCTGGAATTGAACCTGGGTCCCTGATACCGCCATGCAGCAGTGGTTAACCGCTGAGCCACCATGCCCCCCACAGTCTTAGATTGGCATCCCCTTTATTCTGAGACTGTGCCGTCTGAACCTCGACTCACCCAGGAGGGGAAATACTGTCTCAGCATTGACACTATCAGGCCCCTTCAGAATCCTCGATGAGACCACTTCTCAATCTTCTAAACTCCAGTGAGTACAATCCCAACCTGTTTAATCTTTGTTCGTCAGACAATCCCCTCCATTACAGAGATTATGTCATCTAGCCCCTTTTCTATGCTATCTACGACCACACTGTCAGCAACCTGGAATGTTACCATTGGCCAGAAGTGAAACAGGACCCATTATATAAATACAACGGCTACATGAGCAGGTCAGGGGCTAGACATCCTGCAGTGAGTAACTCATCTCCTGACTCCCGAGGCCCACCATCGACAAGGCACAAGTCAGGAGTGTGAGGGAATACTCCTCACTTGCCCCTGGATGGGGGCAGCTTCAACAACACTCAAGAAGCTCGACATCATCCAGGACAAAGCAGCCCCCACTTGATTGGTCCCACATCCACTCCCTCCCCCACCGACGCTCAGTAGCAGCAGGGTGTACCATCTACAAGATGCACTGCAGAAATTCACCAAAGATCCTCAGACAGCACCTTCCAAACCCCCAACCACTTCCATCTTGAAGGACAAGGGCAGCAGATACATGGGAACACCGTCCCCCTTTGCAAGTTCCCCTCCGAGCCACTCACCATCTCGACTTGGAAACATGCTTCCAAATAAACCTGTTGGACCAGAACCTGGTGTTGTGCGATTTTTACCTTCATCCACCCCAGTCCAACACCGGCCCCTCCACATCATGGAAATCTATCGCCGTTCCTTCAGTGTCGCTGGGTCAGAATCCTGGAATTCCCTCCCTCAGGGCGTTGTGGGGCAACCCACAGCAGGAGTCCTGCTCCGGTTCGAGAGGGAAGCTCACCTCCACCTTCTCAAGGGGCAACTAGGGACGGGGTAATAACAGCTGGGCCCAGCAGCGATGCCACGTCCCATGAATGATAAATCTCTTGACCAAGGTGGCGGATGTGTGAGTTACTACAATTGAGATAAACACAATGGACATAATAAAGACGAGACTGCTGAAGCGCATGAAGTTAAGATGCAATGCTGTTGGAGTTGAGATGAAGGGATGAGGGCATTTGGAGTATTCATAGAATCCCTACAGTGTGGAAACAGGCCCTTCAGCCCAATAAGTCCACACCGACCCTCCGAAGAGTAACCCACCTAGATCCATTCCCCTACCACTCCACATTTACCTCTGACCAATGCACCTCGTCTTCACAGCCCTGGACACTACAGGGCAACTTAGCATGGCCGACTCACCTAACCTGCACATCTTTGGATTGTGGGAGGAAACCCAGGCAGACACAGGGAGAATGTGCAAACTGGGATCGAACCCGGGTCCCTGGCGCTGTGAGGCAGCAATGCTAACCACTGAGCCACCGTACCGCACACTTTTCAACCAAATCAAAATATTGTGAGCGGCTGGAGTGAAAGCTTGGTTCAGTGCAATAAATATTTTGGAAATGTCCCACAGACTGGAAGAGGAAACAAAGAAAGTAAGTAGGGAGAGGGGGCCGAGAGACCTGTGACAGGAAAGACAGATTTGGATTAGATAAATCCCTCTTACTTCTCATGCAGTTAATATCGCAGTTGACACACGACAGCGCAGCTAAGCGGTTAATGGGGCTCTTGATGTGCAGCGATAGTGACAGTCCTGCACGAGGAGCCTTGATGCATTTCTGCAGTGCAGGTCGTGCACACTGACCGTGGGTGTTGGAGGGTGTGGATGTGGTGCCAATCAAGTGGGCGCTGCCAGGGTGTCCCCACTTCCGAGCCAGGAGCTCCGGGTTCAAGTCCCACCAGCTCCAGAGGTGGGTCATAACACATCAGAACAGATTGAATCGAGTGAGGTGGGGGGGGGGGGGTTTAAAAAATGAACTCATTTGCCCACTCGCTGAGTTAAAATGGACAAACCCTGTCTTGTGATCTGCAAGTGGCTTTGGAGAACAAAGCAGCTTATCACAAGAGATGTCTCGGGATAGAAATTTGACTGCAGGAGTATCACCAGGCCAAAACAACTTGTGCCATTCATGAACTTTTATGGCGATTTTTTTCAGTTATTTTGAAATCAACTTACTGCCTGTTTTCTTTTTAAACAGGCGATTCAGCTCTGATTTTGACCACGTAGCATCACAATTCCGCACTCGTGTTTGCCTTATGCTTTGTGGCTTTCCCGGTGAGAAGGACTGCAGCTACTCGACAGTCAGCATCGATATAGTGTGCTGCTGGGAAAAAAACACAGCAGGCCAGGCAGCGTCCGAAGCGCGAGAGAGTCGACGTTTCACCAAATCCCGATGAAGGGTCCTGTCTGAAATGTCGACTCTCCTCGGGTCGCTGTGTTTTTTTTCCCAGCAGCACACTATATCCACTCTCACATTCTTAGTCATGGTGTTGCCTGCACAGAAGAGATCATGGATTTAAACTGCAGTGCTAATTCTCAGCTTCTTTACATCACGAAGTTCATGGAATGAGGGCAGCTCAGATTCTCTCAAGTCTCACTTTCGGAATGGAGGCCCTTCGAGAAATTCTGTTCACCTCGACCCAGGGACCAGCAGTCAAAACGTGCAGCGCTGGAAAAACACAGCCGGTCAGGCAGCCTCCGAGGCGCAGGAGAGTCAACATTTCGAGCATAAGCGCTTTGTCGGGAATGGATCGAAGGTCAGGGCGGGCTCATTGGGCTGAGTCACATTCCTGATGAAGAGCTTATGCCCGAAACGTTGACACTGTGCTTTTCCAGCACCACGCTATTCGACTCTGATCTCCAGCAGCCGCAGTTCTCACTTTCCCACAGAAACCAGCACAGCCAGTTCCAACCAGCTCCAACTTTAGGCTCTACTAAACCTTTGATTTGATTTCATTTGGTTTATTATTGTCACAGTACAGCGAAGAGTTTTGTCTCACGTGCAGGTCATACTGTACAAAGGTTAGAGGGCAATTGAACAGTACATGGGAAACAAAAAGTTAAACCAACACGAGATTTGAAATTTGACAGGTCTGTTCAGATGTCTAACAACAGCGGGGAAGAAGCTGTTCTTGAACCTGTTGGTTTGTGTCAAAGGTTCTGTACCTTTTGCCTGACAGAGAAGGTTTACAACCGTAGAATTGTGACAGTGTGGAAACAGGCCCTTCGGCCCAACAGGTTCACACCGACCCTCTTAAGAGTAACCCATCCAGACCCATTGCCCCTACCTAATTATCCTATACTTACCCCTGACTAATGTACCTAACCTACACATCCCTGAACACTATGGGACAATTTAGCATGGCCAATCCACCCTAACCTGCACATCCCTGAACACTATGGGGCAATTTAGCACGGCCAATCCACCCTAACCTGCACATCCCTGGGCACTATGGGGCAATTTAGCATGGCCAATCCACCCTAACCTACACATCCCTGGACACTATGGGACAATTTAGCATGGCCAATCCACCCTAACCTACACATCCCTGGACACTATGGGACAATTTAGCATGGCCAATCCACCCTAACCTACACATCCCTGAACACTATGGGGCAATTTAGCATGGCCAATCCACCCTAACCTACATATCCCTGGGCACTATGGGACAATTTAGCATGGCCAATCCACCCTAACCTGCACCTCCCTGGGCACTATGGGACAATTTAGCATGGCCAATCCACCCTAACCTGTATAACCCTGGGCACTATGGGACAATTTAGCATGGCCAATCCACCCTAACCTGTATATCCCTGGGCACTATGGAGCAATTTAGCATGGCCAATCCACCCTAACCTGCACATCACTGGAGACTATGGGACAATTTAGCATGGCCAATCCACCCTAACCTGCACATCCCTGGGCACTATGGGACAATTTAGCATGGCCAATCCACCCTAACCTGCACATCCCTGGAGACTATGGGACAATTTAGCATGGCCAATCCACCCTAACCTGCACATCCCTGGGCGCTATGGGACAATTTAGCACGGCCAATCCACCCTAACCTGCACATCCCTGGGCACTATGGGACAATTTAGCATGGCCAATCCACCCTAACCTGCACATCCCTGGGCGCTATGGGACAATTTAGCATGGCCAATCCACCCTAATTGATTGTGCAAGCAAGGGTTGTGCCCGAAACATCGACTCTCCTGCTCCTCGGATGCTGCCTGACCGGCTGTGCATTTCCTGCAACACATTCTCTCCTCTACAGGAATAGTGCCAGAAGACTAGAGGATAGCAAATGTTGTCCCCTTGTTCAAAGTGGGGAGTAGAGACAACCCTGGGAATTATAGACCAGTGAGCCTTACGTCCGCTGTGGGTAAAGTGTTGGAAAAGGTTATAAGAGATCAGATTTATAATCATCTGGAAAGGAATATGTTGATGAGGGATAGTCAACACTGTTTTGTGAAGAGTAGGTCGTGCCTTATAAACCTTATTAAGTTCTTTGAGATGGTGACCAAACAGGTGGATGAGGGTAAAGGGTTGATGTGGTGTATATGCATTTCAGTAAGGTGTTTGATAAGGGTCCCTACGGTAGGATAGTGTACAAAATATGGAGGCTTGGGATTGAGGGTGAATTAGCGGTTTGGATCAGAAATTGGCTCGCTGAAAGAGGACAGAGTCTCGTGGTTGATGGGCAATGCTCATCCTGGGGTTCAGTTACTAGTGGTATCCTGCAAGGATCTGTTTTGGGGCCTCTGCTGTTTATCATTTTTACAAACAACAGGATGAGGGTGTAGAAGGATGGGTTAGTAAATTTGGGGATGACACTAAAGTCTGTGGAGTTGTGGATCACGCTAAAGGATGTTGCAGGTTACAGGGGGACACAGATAAGCTGCAGAGCTGGGCTGAGGTGGCAAATGGAGTTTAAGGTGAGGTGATTCACTTCGGAAGGAGTAACAGGAATACAGAGTACTGGGCTAATGGTAAGATTTTTGGTAGTATAGATAAGCAGAGAGATCTCGTTATCCAGGTACATAGATCCCTAAAAGTTGCCTCCCAGGTGGACAGGGTTGTTAAGAAGGCATACAGAGTGTTAGCTTTTATTAGTAGAGGGATTGAGTTTCAGAGCTGCTAGGTCATGCTGTAGCTGTACAAAACTCTGGTGCTGCCACCCTTGGAGTATTGTGTACAGTTCCAGTCGCTGTATTATAGAAAGGACGTGGAAGCTTTGGAAAGGGTTTAGAGGGGATTTACTAGGATATTGCCTGGTATGGATGGAAGGTCTTATGAGTAAAACCTGAGGGACTTGAGGCTGTTTCCATGAGAGAGAAGAAGGTTGAGAGGTGGCTTAATAAACACATATAAGATAATCAGAGGGTTAGATAGAGTGGACAGTGAGAGCCTTTTTCCTCAGGTGGTGATGGCCAGCATGAGGGGACATAGCTTTAAATTGAGGGGTGATAGATACAGGACAGATGTCAGAGGTAGTTTCTTTACTCAGGTTAGTAGGGGCATGGAACGCACTGCCTGCAACAGTAGTGGACTTGCCAACTTTAAGGGCATTTAAATGGTCATTGGATAAACATATGGATGAAAATGGAATTGTGTAGGTGAGACGGGCCTCAGATTGGTTCCACAGGTTGGTGCAACATCACGGGCCGAAGGGCCTGTACTGCACTGGAATGTTCTATGTTGTACACATTGATGCTGAAAGCTTGTTTCCCCTTGTTGGGGACAGTCGAGGGACCAGAGGGCATGATCTCAGACTAAGGGGTTGCATGGTTAAGATCGAGATGAGCAGGAATCTCTTCTCTCAGAGAGTCGTGAATGGAGGGAGTTCTTTACTGTGGAGGCTGGGTCATTCAGGCCATCAAATATGAGAGCAGAATTAGGCCATTCGGCCCATTGAGTCTGCTCTGCCATTTCATCATGGTTGATATGTTTCTCAATTTGGCTGCCTTCTCCCTATAACCCTTGGTCCCTTTACTAATGAAGAACCTCTGTCTTAAATCCACTCAATGACTTGGCCTCTGAGGCCCTCTGAGGCAATGAGTTCCACAGAGTCACCACCCTCAGGTTGAAGAAATCCCTCCTCATCTCAGTTCGAAAGGGTCTTCCTTTCACTCTGAGGCTGTTCCCTTGTTTCCTGGTCTCTCCTGTTATTGGAAACATCTTTTCCACGCCCCCTCTATCCAGGCCTCTCGATAATTCTGTACGTATCAATCAGATGCCACCTCCACCCCATCTTTTAAAACTGCATCGATTACAGACCCAGAGTCCTCGACTACTCCTCATAATTCCTGCCCTTCATCCCCAGGATCATTCTTGTAAATCTCCTCCGGACCCCTTCTAACGCCAGCACATCCCTCTTTAGATACGGGGCCCAAAACTGCTCACAATATTCCCAACGCGGCCTGACCAGAGCCTTATACGGCTTCAGTAGGACATCCCTGCTCTTGTACTCTAGCCTTCTTGAAATGAATACGTTGGCCTTCCCAACTGCCAAGTCAACCTGAAGAGAATCCTGAACTGAGACTCCTCAGTCCCTTTGTGCTACGGATTTCCGAAGCCTTTCCCCATCAAGAAAATAGTCATCGCCTTTATTCTTCCAACCAGAACCTCACCCTTTCCCATATTGTATTCCATTGGTGCTTCTTTTCCCACTCTCCTAGCCTGTCCAATTCCTGTTGCAGCCTGCCTGCCCCTTCAACATGACCAGCCCCTGCATCTATCTTTGTTATATCTCCAAACCCAGCGACCATGTCCTCAGTTCCTTTGTTCTGATCGTTAATGCGTAACATGAATGGATTTAGATATTATTGTCATTATATATTCGAGCTCAGGAGTACAGTGACCAGCGGATAATGTCACCACACATGGTGCCATCTTAGGTACCAATTTCCAAGAAACTTAGACACAAGGTCGTGAGATAAGCTGAGTTAAGGAGCTTAGCATTACAGGCTGTCATAGTATGAATGGAACTATAGCGAAATAAGGTAATAGTTGAAATTAAAGTCGTTCTTAATATAAACTCGAAAAAAAGGCACAAACTCAATAAACTTTCTTGAGTAAAAAAATGTGGTGCTGGAAAAGCACAGCAGGTCAGGCAGCATCTGAGGAGCAGGAGAGTCAACATTTTGAGCATAAGCCCTTCATCAGCAATGTATCGAAGGTCAGGGCACGCTCAAAGGGCAGAGTCACATTCCTGATGAAGAACTTATGCTCGAAACGTCGACTCTCCTGCTCCTCGGACGCTGCCTGACCTGCCGTGCTTTTCCAGTACTGCCCTTTTTGACTCGGATCTCCAGCATCGGCAGTCCCCACTTTCTCCTCATCTTCCTTGAGTACTCAACCAGAACGGTGCCCCAATCTCCTCCACTTGGCCTGATCCCCGGCTGCCCCGTTCTCGATGTCACCTCATCGCTCAGACCTCCCTCATGGCTCACTCTTCCCACGTCGGGCTCGACTCTGAATGACAGAATCCACGCTCCGGAGCTGACAAACTGACATCGTCATGGCTGGTGCACTGTTGCGGCCCCAATCCCTGCGGAATTCCACTCGTTCACCATCCTGAAAAAGACTCCTTTGTCATTACTCTCTACCTTCTGCATATCAGTTAGAAATCACGCAACAAAAGATTATAGTCCCCTGTGGGTTTATTTGGAAATACAAGCTTTCAGAGCCCTGCTCCTTCATCGGTAGCCAGTGGCAAAGAATCATAGGACACAGAATTTGTAGCAAAAGATCAAAGTGTCATACAACTGACGCAATATATTGAACGAACCGACATCACTATTAAGTCTTTAATCACTTTGAACAGGGACGCAGATTTTGATTAGCCAATCGTCTATCCATGCCAATCCCTTAACACCATAGGCTCTTATTTCGCAGCTTTTTATGCGTTTTCTTGTCAAAAGCCTTCTGGAATCCAAATAGATCACATCTACTGGCTCTCCTTTGTCTAACTTGCTCATTACCTCCTCAAAGAATTCTAACGCTTTGTACTTCCTCTTGACAAAGCTGTGCACACTCAGCCCTGTTTTACCATATGCACCTCCAAGTGCTCCGCAATCTTATCATTAATAACGGACTCTACTAGTACCACTGGTCAATAGTTCCTCGCCTTCTGTCTCCCTCCCTTCTTAAACAGGCGTGTTACCATGAGCCATTTGCCCCTCCTCCTTTGATCCTCCCTGACTTAGTCATTCCTGAACGATCACCACCACCGCCTGCGCAATCTCCTCAGCAAGCTCCCTCAGAACTCTGGGTGGCACCCAACTGGCCTGGGTGATTAATCCACCTTCCGACCTTTCGGCTGTCCCAGCACCTTCGCATCAGTGATAGCCACTACGCTCATCTCTGCCCCATGACTCTCTGGTGTGCTGTTGGTGTCTTCCATTGTGAAGACTGACGTCAAGTACTTATTGAGTTCCTCCA